>NC_134690.1:315465885-315470885 GCF_050947455.1 Rhinoderma darwinii | reverse complement strand
TGACTGGGTGCAGTCTGCAGTGCTGATGGGACAAAGGGATTTCAATATGCACTGCTGAGATATATATATATCAGTAATGTCTACAAACCGAAATAAATTTCTTCTCTTTTGCGCAAGCGCTGTTGGTTATAAAAGTTACGATATTTATGTGTTATGATGTGATCAGATTTCATGTGTTTTGATAATTCAGATGTATTAAACTACAGATACTGTGAGACACGGGGTTTTGAAAATGTATGTGCCCCCCACCGTTATACTGTTTATTGGTTTGCAGTAATTAATGTTATCAGAGATAATATTTTCTGTTTTATTCAATAACTAACTACAATTGATCTATTTTTGATTTCACATAGAAATTATGTCATTGTAAAGATAACATGTTTGTCAGGAAAAAGTCATTTTTGTTTCAGGCTGTTGTACATTACAAGGGGTTAAACTAGTGTTATGTTGAGATGTAGTTTTGAACTCTGCTACATTACTCTCGCAGAGTCCACAAAGGGGGGAAGGGTGAAGGAACTGATTAGGTACAATTTTGGTTTATGTGTAAGAGACCATCCCCCTCCAGCAAAGTTACACAGGAGGCGATGTGACATCACTCACACGAGTCTTTATGGATTTAGATGAGGGAGAAGGCAAAACAAAACTTGTATATTACTGCTATTCTAACTCAAGTACAACCTAAGCATTTGTCAACTGCAAGACATTTGAGATTAACCTGTGCACTCCTTCTCCCTGAGCAGGTCACACTCCATAGCTGTACTACATTGAACCCAGCTACCTTACTGCCTTTGGAGCAAGGGGGAGAAGACGTAGGTAAAGTATGGTCACAATTTTTGCCTGAAACTGATGAACATGATTGTATGGCCCTTATGGCCCAGGAAACAGTGGGGTTCGCACATGTAAAAGATACCCCACTCCAAAACCCAGACCTAATACTCTTTGTGGATGGTTCAAGGTATTGTGTAGAAGGATCTTTTCTTACAGGATATGCAGTAACCACCGAAGATGTAGTCCTAGAAGCAGCCTCCTTACCAGCGTCCCGCTCAGCACAAGAAGCGGAGCTTAAGGCCCTGGCAGCAGCATGCCAACATGCAGAAGGAAAGACAGCAAATATATACACTGACTCTCGTTATGCTTTTGGGATTGCACACGATTATGGCCCCATATGGAGGGCAAGACAATTTTTGACCTCTGCAGGTACACCTGTAAAGAATGCAGACTTTGTAAAATACTTGATGGAGACCCTGATGTTACCCACAGAAGTAGCAGTAGTAAAAATTAAAGCTCACACTAAGGTGAGTTCACCAGAGACAAAAGGGGAAATGCCCGGCAGACGAAGCGGCAAAGCAAGCAGCACAGAAGCTACCCGTGTTAGCAGCCGTATATCAGATAAAAGATCCAGAGGAAACAAGACCAGCTGTAAGCCCGGAACTACTGCAAAAACTTCAAGGACAAGCAACAGAAGAAGAAAAAGACAAGTGGACGGCCCAAGGAGCAACGCTACGAAAAGATGGCCTCTGGCAGTGCCAGAATAAACTGTGCCTGCCTAAGACAATGTTCCCAATGATGGCCCAGATAACACATGGAGAGACACACCAGTCAAAAACGGCAATGATGGACTTGGTAAACAAGGTGTGGTATGCCCCAGGGTTTAGTGTGATGGCCAGCAGTTTTACACAAGGATGCATGATCTGTGCAACACATAATATTGGAAGAACTGTAAAAGTACCACAGAAGCACACACCCAGACCAATATCCGTTCCAGAGACTACAGATAGACTATATTCAATTACCAAAAGTCGGTACCTATGAGTATGTGCTTGTTTGTATTGATCTCTTTTCAGGATGGCCAGAAGCTTTTCCAGTAACCAAAGCTACAGCCGTAGCCCCAGCAAAGAAACTGATCAACGAGGTGGTGTGCAGATATGGAGTTCCAGAGATGATCGAGAGAGACAGAGGAACTCATTTTACGGGTGAAATCATGAACTGTGTTGTCAGCTCTAGGCATAAGTCAAGCCCTACATACACCATACCATCCACAAAGTAGTGGGAAGGTTGAGAGACTAAATGGGACTCTCAAATTGAAAATCCAAAAAGCAATGGTAGAAACCGGGAAACCATGGACCGAGTGTCTACCATTAGCCTTGTTCTCAGTAAGATACACGCCCACAAAAAGAACAGGTCTCAGCCCATATGAGATCTTATTTGGGTCGGCTCCCAGATTAGGATGTTATTTTCCACAGGTGCTCCAAATGCAGTATGGTAGACTAACAGATTATGTATAAACGCTGAACAAACAAGTGACTAAGGTGCATGCACAAGTCTTTGCTTCCATTCCAGGTCCTGATTCAGTTGACGTATAAGCTAGAACCAGCAGATTGGGTCGTTGTTAAAAGACACGTGAGGAAAAGTCTAGACCCAAGATTTGATGGTCCTTTTCAAGTCCTACTCGTTACAAGCACCTCAGTGAAGCTCGAAGGAAAGGCAAGCTGGATTCACGCCAGTCATTGTAAAAAGGTTCTTCAGCCAGAAGAATGAAGATCTTTGCGGTTGTTGCGGCGGTTGTTGCGTGTGCTCTTATACAAAAAGGCAGAACTGCTACTCCTGTACACGTAATCAGTACAGAATCACTGGAACAGTTCAGGACAGGGTGGGCGAATGCCACAGTGGATAGAAAGCAGGGTAACTACACCTGTAAGGCCAATGACCCGTGTTATACTACAAATGTGACTACAACCGAAGGGACTTGGAGAAAAGGACCACATGGAGGGACTGTGTACCTTCACATAGACAAAACAGCCAACATTAGCATACAAGAAGAGACGGCTGTTGTTTTGTTGTTATGAACCAGATTTACAGTATCGACAGAAATATACAACCAGTAAAAATAGAAATGAAATGATAAATAAGATTTATGAAAGATGCAACAAGGAGAGGCTCAACTCTACGATTGTAATAAAAGAAACTGATGGGATGATATTATGTATGAATAATAGCCAAATAAGAAATAGAAGATATTTTGTATTCTTGATAACAATTTTAAGAGATAGTTTTAAGCCACATATAACAGTACAAAGTCTGGAAAGAATCCCACACACTTGTAAGAGCGCTGTAACCCAACAGCAGAAAGAGAATGTACACTTCAATATTTCCTTCCCTGAATCCCCCAGCTGTCATAGACAAAAAAGAGAATGGTATGACCCGCTATTAGGAGGGGTAGGAACGGGATTAGGAGTATTGAATGGGATACAGTTAGAAACAGTTATGAACAAATTAAACTCAGTGGGAGATGACACATGTACTGCATTAAGGATAGGTGCCTCATGGTTACCTACTACCTTTGCCATACAACAGAAAGGGTTAACTATAGATGAACTGTTTCTAAATGTTTTCAATGAAAGTATGCTAACCGAATATAGAACATTACAGAATGTATCAACTTTTGTAAATTGGACAGTATGTACGCTTAAAACGATGTGGCAACAAGAACAGATGAATAATTGTAAGAATAAATTGTTTAGTAGTCATGTTAGGCAATGGACAGACATTCTGCCCGTAGGAGAGAGAAATGATACGTGGTTATTGTTCCAGCCTGAGTATACTGAGTGTACACTTAGATGGTGCGCAGGAAGACTAATAGCATTCAATGTGAAAAATCCTACTCTATTATGCAAATTTATTGTTATGCCAATGGTAATGATTGATCCGGTGACATTATTAGGACAATATTGGATGCCAGAAATAAAAGGAACACACATAGACTCTCAAAATAAGACCAGGAATATAGATTTGTGCCAGTTAACAGAGCAAGGATATGTATGTAATGAACAGTCAGGGATATATGAACCCTGTCTAATGCAGCACCAGGATAATGTATGCGCACTCACTATAATCCCAGAAGCTAACCTACAGGTTTATATTGAAGTAGGTCCACAGCATGTATGTTTAATAATTAACGACAAGCAGACCCTTAGCCAGTTTAATCTCATAGGACCATTTTCAGGATGTCTATACAATGTGACGCATTTGACTTGGGGGAACCAAACTATAGTGTTCCTGCCTACTTTAGAAGAAATAATGTCCACTGTATGGGTACCTGAACCTTTGCCCTATGGAAATTTTAGTTTGCCACTGGAAGAGTTAAAACAAGTGTTACAAAAGTCTAAAGACGTAAAGAAATTGATAGCAGCCCATAATGTAACTCTAAGTAAAGTGAAAGTATTGGCTACAATAGCAGCTAAGGAAGTAATACATTTATCGTCAGCAATAAAAGATGCCAGTGCCCATCATTGGTATGACATATTTACAGGATTTTCCCCCACTGCCACTAAGATACTGCACGTGTTATTCCAACCCTTGATATGTTTCATAATATTGTTTATATTGCTTACATGTTTCAATTGTTATACATTTTGCAAAATAAGGGAAGCATTCAAACAGAGGCCTATACATTATGATGAAAGAGTGTTGTGAGATTACCCCACCTACATACCTGTGTGAATCAAGTGAAGAAATGGATCGAAGCCTTGCTATCAGGAGATAGAAGTAGCATTGGAATTTAGGTGTTGGTAAAATCACAAAAGGAGGGATTGTTATGGAATAAATATATGTATAATGTATCTGGGGCCCCAAGGAGTGAAATGTTATAGAGGAGAGCATGTGAATGGGTATTTTAGAAAGGGTAAGAGAAGAAATAGTTTGCAGCTGCTCTGCTGTCTCTTTTGAAATTGCGAACAGATGGCGGTCAATCACTTGACCAACCCCCCTAAGCATAAAAGGGAATACCTTGTGTTCCACCAATGGGTTTTATTGAATATACAGATGACTCATATGTTATGGAATGTTTTTGTGTGATGCTATAAAAGCGACCACTACGGTTAAATAAAGTCAGAAGGATTTTTACTTTGAGAAACGTCTCAGTGTATCTGTTGCTTCTCCGAGCTCGCCCCCCCACCTGATTTGAACCTGCATGGAGATCAAGGCGTAACGTGACCTCAAAT
>NC_134690.1:315380885-315458385 GCF_050947455.1 Rhinoderma darwinii | reverse complement strand
GGTGCTTTTTCTCCTTTATTCCTTGTAAAAATTAAAAATGGCTACCCTTTTACAGAAAAAAAAGTAGATTTTTACCTTTACAGAATAATTCCAATGAATTCAGCAAAACAACTGTGGGGTCAAAATGCTAACTTTACCCCTAGAAAAATTCCTTGATGAGCGTAGTTTCCAAAATGGGGTCACTTTCCGGGGGTTTCCACTATTTTGTTCCCTCCAGTGCATTTCAAACGCGACACGGCACTAAAAACTATTCCAGCAAAATCAGAATTTCAAAATCCAAATGGTGCTCCTTCCCTTCGGAGTCCTGCTGTGGGTCCAAACAGCTGTTTATTACCACATATGGGGTATTGCTATAATCAGGAGAAATTGCTTTACATATGTTGGGGTGTTTTTTCTCTTTTATTCCTTGAAAAAATTTACATTTTCTAAGTTTTTTCAGAAAAAAAGTAGGATTTTTATCTTCATATACTAATTCAAATAAATTTAGCAAAAAAACTGTGGGTTCAAAATGCTAACTATACCCCTAGATAAATTCCCTGAGGGGTGTAGTTTCCAAAATGAGGTCACTTTTGGGGGTCTTTACGGTTTTGGCCCCACAAGACCTCTTCAAACCTGACATGGTACCTAAAATATATGCTAAAGAAAAGGAGGCCCCAAAATCCACTAGGTGCTCCTTTGCTTCTGAGGCCTGTATTTCATTAAATTACCACACTAGGGTCACATGTGGGATATTTCTAAAAACTGCAGAATCTGGGCAATAAATATTGTGTTGCATTTCTCGGGTAAAACTTTCTGTGGTATAGAAAAAAAAAATGTAATACAAATGAATTTTGTAAAAAAAAAAAAAAAAAAAAAAAGACATTTGTAACTTTCACCTCTACTTTGCTTTAATTCCTGTGAAACGCCTAAAGGGTTAAAACACTTTCTGAATGCTGTTTTTAATACTTTGAGGGGTGCCGTTTTCAAAATGGGGTGATTTATGGGGACTTTCTAATATACAAGGCCCTCAAAGCCACTTCAGAACTGAACTGGTCCCTGAAAAAATAGGCTTTTGAAATTTTCTTGAAAATATGGGAAATTGCTGCTAAAGTTCTAAGTCTTGTAACGTCCTAGAAAAATAAAAGAATGCGCAAAAAACGATGCCAAACTAAAGTAGACATATGTGAAATGTTAACTAGTAACTATTTTGTGTGGTATTACTATCTGTTTTACAAGCAGATACACTTAAATTTAGAAAAATGCAAATTTTCTCTAAATCTTGGTGTATTTTTGACAAATAAATATTGAATTTATCAACCAAATTTATTCACTAACAAAGTACAATATGTCACGAGAAAACAATCTCAGAATCGCTTGGTATAGGTATAAGCATTCCGGAGTTATTACCACATAAAGTGACACATGCCAGATTTGAAAAATCAGCTTCGTCCTGAAGCTCAAAACAGGCTCAGTCCTGATGGGGTTAACTCTCCAAAAAAATGAAAAAAAAGTGATCAAAAAGTTGCATGTACCACAAAATGGTATCGGTGAAAACTACAGCTCTACTTGCAAAAATTAAGCCCTCACATAGCTAAATTGACAGAAAAATAAAAAAAGGTTATGGCTCTCAGAACATGGTGACAAAAGACTTTTTTTTAGCAAATATTTTTTTTTTTTTTAAGTGGTAAAACCTAAAACAAAAACATATAAATTTGGTATCGCCGTAATCGTATCAACCAGTAGAATAAGGTGAACAAGTAGTTTTACCACCTGATGGGCGCTGTAAAAACAGAACCCCCCAAAAATGGCGTAATTGCTGTTTTTTCCCATTTCGCCCCACAAATATTTTTTTCAGCTTCCCATTACATTATGCATTACAATAAAAAGTGCCAGTGTCCTGCAAAAAACAAGCCCCCAGACTGCTATGTCGACGACAAAAAACAATAATAAAAAAAAACAAAAAAAAAACCTTGTGGCTTTTGGAAGGCGGGGAGGAAAAAAATATAATTTAAAAAATGTAATTGCCTGTGTCTCCAAGCGGGTAAAAGGGGTACTCCCAACTATTCACAGGAAATGCCATAAATGTCTGATAGTCTCAGGTTCCATCTCTGGGACCCACCTATATCGAGAATGGGGGAGGGGGGGTCACTCATTGGCTGCAGATTCTGGGTAGGGACTAGTGGAGAGGGGGCCATACGCATTCTCCATTCTTCTTTAGGAGAGTTACAGAAACAGACAAGCAAGCTCTGCAGCGTGTCACCCCCGTTCCCTATAGAGGTGCGGGTCACAGAGCTTTGATCTGCACCTATATGGTGTGGATATGCCATGAATGTCTAAATTGAGAACACCCCTATAGTGCCAAAATAGGTTTGGTACTTAAGGGGTTTTCCAGTCCTAAGAAAATAATAACCTATCCTCATCCTGATAGATTCCTGATCGATGGGGGTCAAATTCTCGGCGGTCCCACCGATCAGCTGTTTTGAAGGGGCCACATCTCTCGTACAAGTGCTGTTCCCCCTTCATTACTTACCTACCCGTACTGTGAATTGTTGACACACTTGTAGCGGCGGTTCACAGTATTTACAGCTTTCTACCATTCATTTCAATCAGGAGAAGTTTGTGATACCGTGAACCGTCGCTACAAGTGTGTTGGCGAATCACAATACGAGCAGGTTGGAATGAAGGGGAAGCAGCGCTCGTACGAGAGCCGTGGCCCCTTCAAAACAGCTGATCGCCAGCGGGTGCCGTTAGTCTAAACCCGAACGATCCGGCATTGATGGCCTGAGGATAGGCCATCTATTTTTTTAGGACTGGAAAACCCCTTCAGAACACAGCCGATTTTTTCAAATCGGACGTGTTACTTTATGTAGTAATAACTCCGGAATGCTTTTACCTATCCGAGCGATTCTGAGACTGTTTTCTCGTGACATGTGGTACTTTATGTTAGTGAAAAAATGTGGTCGATAAATTTGGTATTTATTTCTGAAAAACACCAAAATTTAGAAAATTTGCAAAAATTAGCATTTTTCTAAATTTAAACGTATCTGCTTGTAAAACAGATAGTAATGCCACACAAAATAGTTACTAATTAACATTTCCCATATGTCTACTTTATGTTTGCATCGTTTCTTGAACGTACTTTTATTTTTCTAGGACATTACAAGGCTTAGAACTTTAGCAGCAATTTCTCATATTTTAACCCCTTCCCGACATCCACTGTATATACTCCATAGAGCGAGTGTGTCGACTGTAAGGGTATGTTCACACGCTTAACAAAAAACTTCTGAAAAATATGGAGCGGATTTCAGAGAAAACAGCCTCTGATTTTCAGGCGTTTGTGAAGCGGAGAATGAAATTTGGAGCTTCTTTTGAGGCGTTTTTCATAGTGTTCAATGGAAAATCAGCTCCAAAAAAACACCTTAAGAAGTGACATGCTACTTCTTTTTACGGAGCGTCTTTTTAGGCAGTTTTTTGACAGCGAAGCGTAAAATAAAGGCTCGTGGGAACAGAACATCGTAATCCCCATTGAAAGCAATGGGCAGATGTTTGTAGGCGTATTAAGAGCGTTTTTCAGGCGTAATTAGAGGCGTAAACCGCCTCCATTATGTCTGAAAATAGGTCGTGTGAACCCAGCCTTACAGCCGACACTTCCGGGTAACGAACGGGATCCCGTTTGAGCGCGATCCCGCTCGTTTAACCCGCTAAATGCCTCGTTCAATAGCGATCGCGGCATTTAAATTACTAAAAACAGGGGGGTGACCCCCTGTAACGTCCCAACCGCCCCCCCGCGGCAAGATCAGGGGGAGCCATTGGTTGGCACGGCTGCCAGGGCTTCATAGGAGACTGTCAGAATCGCGATATACTGCAATACGTTAGAATTGCAGTTTATCGTGCGAGCGATCTAACGATCGCTGGTTAGAGTCCCCTAGGGGGACAAGTAAAAAAAAAAATATATATAAAAAATTAGTAAACTAAAAGGTTTTTTTTAACAAATAAAAAATTTATTAAAAGCTCAAAAAAAAAACAAAAAAAAAAAAAACCTTTTTTCCATTTTCCCTCAAGCACAATGTGTAAAAAAGAAAAAGCTAACATAACTGGTATCGACGCGTCCGTAAAGTCTGAACTATTACAATATATCATTATTTAGTCCGCAAGGTGAACGCCGTAAAAAATAAAATGCTGTTTTTTGGTCCCTTCTCCCACAAAAAATGAAATAAAAAAAGTGATCAAAATGTCTCACGTACCCCAAAATGATACCAATATAAACTGCAGCTCGCCCCGCAAAAAATAAGCCCTCACACGGCTAAATCGACAGAAAAATAAAAACTTTATGGCTCTCAGAATGTGGCGACAAAACTCAAATTTTATTTTTAGCAATCAGTTTTTTTCCTTGTAAAAGTAATAAAACAAAGAAAACAATATAAATTTGGTATCACTGTAATCGTATTGACCCGCAGAATAAAGTTAACATGCCGTTTTTACCGTACAGGGAGCACTGTAAAAACAAAACCACCCAAAAGGTTGAGGAATCGCTGTTTTTTTCCTATTTCACCCCACATATATTTTTTTTTTCGTTTCCCACTACATTATACGATAAAAAAAAAAATGGTGCTGTGAAAATCTACAACTCGTCCCGCAAAAAACAAGCCCTCATACGGCAATATTGATGAA
Source organism: Rhinoderma darwinii (assembly GCF_050947455.1). Taxonomy (NCBI): domain Eukaryota; kingdom Metazoa; phylum Chordata; class Amphibia; order Anura; family Rhinodermatidae; genus Rhinoderma; species Rhinoderma darwinii. Next base: position 315,453,735 of record NC_134690.1, on the reverse strand, counting down.
AAAATAAGAGCTATGGCTTTTGGAAGGTGAGGAGGAAAAAACAAAAGTGAAAATCCGAAAAATGGCTGCAGAGGGAAGGGGTTAAAGAAAATGCCAATAGGCCATTTTTTTCAGGGACCAGTTCAGTTCTGAAGAGCCTTGTTCTGAAGTGGCTTTGAGGGCCATATATATTAGAAAATCCCCATAAATCACCCCATTTTGAAAACTGCACCCCTCAAGGTATTCGAATCAGCATTCAGAAAGTGTTTTAACCCTTTAGGCGTTTCACAGGAATTAAAACAAAGTATTTTTTTGTAACACAGAAGATTTTACCAGAGAAATGCAACTCAATATTTTATTGCCCAGATTCTGCAGTTTTTAGAAATATCCCACATGTGGTCCTAGTGCGCTAATGGACTGAAACACCGGCCTCAGAAGCAAAGAAGCACCCAGAGGATTATGGGGCCTCTTTTTTTAGAATATATTTTAGGCACCTTGTCAGGTTTGAAGAGGTCTTGTGGTGTCAGAACAGTGGAAACACCCAAAAAGTTACCCCATTTTGGAAACTACACCTCAAGGAATTTATCTAGGGGTATAGTTAGCACTTTGACCACAGAGGTTTTTCGCTAAATATATTGGAATTAGTCTGTAATAATGAAAATCTACTTTTTTTCTGAAAAAACTGAAATTTTTCATATTTACAAGGAATAACGAAGAAAATGCACCCCAACATTTGTAAAACAATGTCTCCCGATTACGGTAATACCCCACATGTGGTAATAAACTGCTGTTTGGACCCACAGCAGGGCTTAGAAGGGAAGGAGCGCCATTTGGATTTTGGAGCACTGATTTTGCTGGAATGGTTTTCGGTGCCATGTCACGTTTGCAACCCCCAGGAGGGACCAAAATAGTGGAAACACCCCAACAGTGACCCCATTTTGGAAAATACACCTCCCAAGGAATTTATCTAGGGGTTTACTTAGCATTTTGACCACACAGGTTTTTTGCAGAATTTATTAGAACTAGGCCGCGAAAATGAATATCACAATTTTTTCCACTAAAATGTTGCATTTTTTCATTTTCACAAGGGATAAAGGAGAAAAAAAAACAAACAATTTTTGTAAAGCAATTTTTCCCGAGTCCGGAAATACCCCACATGTGGTCATACATTTTTTTCATTAGAAATGAATTAACCCTTTCAGGACTGATCTATTTTTTGCTTTCTTATTTTAGTTTTTCACTCTCCGCCCTCCAAGAGCCATAACTTTATTCTCTTTCTGTCAGTAGAGTGATGTGAGGGCTTATTTCTTGCGGGAGGTGTTGGTTTCTATTGACACCATTTAAAGTACCATAAAATGTACTGGGAAACTGAAAAAAATAATTTGCGGGCTGAAATTGAGAAACAAAAAAAAAAAACGGATTTGATTTTTTGTGGGTTTCGTTTTTTTACAGCTTTCACCGTGCGGTAAAAACGAAAACTTTACTTTATTCTGCGGCTTAATACAATTACGGTGATACCAAATTTATATCGTTTTTTTTTTCATATTATACTACTTTTACAGAGAAAAATCTATTTGTTAAAATAAAAAAACGTTTGTTTCACCACATTCTGAGAGCCATAACTTTTTTATTTTTCGGTTGATTGCGCGGTGGAAGGTCTTAATTTTTGCGGGACGAGCTGTCGTTTTTATTGGTACCAATTTAAAAAAAATTCTCACTACTAAAAACTTTAATTCTTCTACACATTTTATTAGTCCCCTCAGGGGACTTGAACCAGCGATCATTGGATCGCTGGGACAATATACTGCAATACTAATGTATTGCAGTATATTGTTATTTTTACAGGCTTCTGTAATAGCACGATCACGGTTTCTGTCCGTTAGTCCCGGGTGTCAGCTGTAATACACAGCTGACACCCGCAGCATATGGAGCGGGCTCAGCACGTGAGCCGCCTCCATACATCAACCCCCGCACCATGACGTGCTATTAAAGGGAACCTGTCACCAGCATTTCACCTATTAAACCAGCAAGACCTGGTGGTAGTGGGTGAAAAATCATTTCTATATAACCTATAATTGTCTTCTTAGTCGGCTCTGTAGCTTTAGTATTCAGTTTTTTAGTGTTCCCACACCGTATGCTAATGAGTATAAAAGAGTCATATCTTCGTTTGAAAAGAGTCATATCTTCATTCCTCAAGTCTTTCAGAGTTTACCCCGCCTCCTTACTAATGATTGACAGCTCCACGTCGTTCCCCAGCACACAAAATCAAACGCTTGTGCATTGAGGTCCTCTTCTGGGGTGTGCGCTCAAAGGGATACCGGATTATTACGATAAAAGGCGCTTAATGTTTGCAGACCGTTATTTACAGTCAGAGGAGGAGTTTAGGAGAGGGGATACCGGCAATGAACTTTTGATAGCAGCGGCCAGTGAGGGATAAGTGAAGTTCAATTGGTGAAACGCTGGTGACAGGTTCCCTTTAAGTCATAGTGCGGAAACGGGTTAATGCACAGCGGATGGTGTGAACATTGCAATTTTCCACTGATATGCCATTTTAGTGCATAATATGTTGTGCCCAGTTTGTGCCACTGAAGACAAATACCTTATAAAACGTTAATCGGGTTATCCCGGGTATGGCGATGCCATATATATGGGCGCAAGCTGCTGTTTGGATATGCTGCAGGGGTCAGAAGGGAGGGACGCCATTTTGCTTTTGGAGTGCAGATTTTGCTTGGCAGTTGTTCTGTTTGGGATTTTGCTGGTATTTCAGTTTATAATGTGGGGGTGTATGTAATCTGTGCGGAGTACATCAGGGCATAAGAGGGTATAATAATGCGGTAAATAAATAATAATTCATAGATATGTGGCCAGTGTCGCACTGATAAATGGCACCCAATCTTATCCGCTTTTTGAACACTGCACATTTTGCATCGCCATATTCTGAGAGCCAGAACTTCTTTATTTTTTTACCACCGGAGCTGTGTGAGGGCTTATTTGTTGTGGGACAACCTGTAGTTTTCATTGGTACCATTTTGGGGTACATGCGATTTTTTTTATCACTTTTTATTCCATTTTTTTGCAAGCCGGTTGACCAAAAACAAGCAATTCTGACAGTTTTTTAGTTAATTTTTTTGCGGCGTTCACCGTGCGCTATAAATGACAATTTTACTTTATTTGCAGATCGATACGATTACGGCGATACCATATGTATATAGATTTTTTTTATGTTTTACAGCGTTTGCACAATAAAATCACTTTAGCAAATAATTTATTTTCTGTGTCACCATATTCTGAGAGCTATAACTTTTATTTTTGAGTAAAAAAAGCTGTGTAAGGGCTTGTTTTTTTGCGGGATGGGTTGTAGGTTTTTATCGGTACTATTTTCGTGTCCATGCGACTTTTTTATCACTTTTTATTCTCTATTTTGGGTGGGGTGGTGACCAAAAAAATACAGATTATAGTTATATAGTTGGGGTCGTTACGAACGCGGTGATACTAGACATGTGTACTTTTTTTTTAACGTGTTCATTTTTTTTCTATAATAAAATTCTTATTATAGGAAAAAAGAAATTTTTTGTTTATATAACATTTACACTTTTTTTTTTTTTAAAACATTTTTACCTTTTTTTTTTTACTTGTCCCACTAGGGGACATTTAGACTTGCAGCTTTGATTGCTGCTAGGGTACATTACACTACCTATGTAGTGTAATGCATTCCAACTGTCACTGTAACGTGACAGTCACACTGACAGGAAGTCTCGGAGGACCGGCCGGAGGCTGCTCCTCCGAGGCTTCCGTACATGGCAACCCGGAGGTCATTGTCTGACCTCCGATTGCCACAACAAGCATCAGCAGCCCCCACAATCACTTCGCGGGGGCTGCCGTTGTGCTTCAAACCCCTTAAATGCGGCAATATCAATCGGTCGCCGCATTTATGGGATTAATTGCCGAAATCAGCGGCGATGGTCCGCTGACCGGCAAGACTGGAGTGTCAGCTGACCTCCCGGTTCCCGGACACTGTCCGTTAAGACAGTGTGCACCGCAACTGTACGTCCTGGTGCTGGAAGCAAGGACGTACAGTTGCATCGCAGCGCGGAAAGAGGTTAAAAGATCCACAAGGGACAAATGAAAACCTGGACCGCACATCCACTTGATATACTTGATCTATTACGGCTCAGCAAAACAAAAATATACGAACATGAGAAACTTCGTAAACATTTTATTTAAACTGTATAAGCACACTTGCCACTTCACAGCGACCTCTTTCAAATGGGTCCCTACTCAAAAGTGTAATATTCCATGACAACCAATGCCGCTGCAACACAGCACCTGCAGAGGGAGCAACCCAGGAGACCAAGAGCACCCATGCTGCCAGTCTAAGCCCCCTTGGCTCTGGACCACTTCCACCCCAGATACAGCACCCCCTTTACTAAATACAAACTATGTCCATGCAGAGAACAACCACCCTCAAGATCTTGGTGCTGGTAACAAAACTGAAATAGGAAGTATTTTACAGAACCAGTCAGCTAAGTGAGCACTACTTGCTAAATAGAGTTGCCCAGCATAGTATAAAGTTAACCTAAGTTAACCTAATATTTTCTATGCATGCGGCACATCCAGGAGTGAGGCATATGTACTAAAATTGTTACACTATCCGTCAGTGCTGAGTGCAAACAAACCATGCGGGTCCATATAGCCAAATCTTGCTGAAGAACAGATATATATTAAAAAAAACAAAAAAAAACGGTTTAGCACATGCCATATTCAGTTCCATTGCCTTCACTTATACTACTTGAAATACCTCGCCAAAAACAGCGCCCCCAAGCGATCAGCTGGAGGTACAGCACAAACATTTTTATAACAAATTGTTAAAGGCCTATTTTTCTTTTTATAAAGACCGTAATTATAATTTAAAAAAATTAAAAAAATTGCATCATTAACTTCATAAATACCTTTTTAATTTCGTCTTCATAATAGTGACATGTCTCAAGAGTGAATGGGGTTTCAGATGCAGAGATTTTTTTCTGAAGATTCTCTCCAAGTTTGCATCTAAAATAAAGAATACATCAAAAAGACAAGGACCATCTAATGACCTCTCAGACTCAAACACAACACTAAGGTCCCATGCACACGACCGAAGAATTCGCCCGTGATTGCGGACCGTAATTACGCTCCGCAATTATCGACCCATTAATTTCTATTGACCACGGACACCTTCCCACATATTTACAAGAAAGTGCCCGGGCCGTAGAAAGCCTCCGCAAAAGATAGGACATGTCCCATCTTAGCTTTTTACGGACCGTGCTCCCATACTTTGTCTCAAGAGTAAATGGGGTTTCAGATTCAGGGAGTTGGACCCCCATAGATCAGGATGAGGATAGGTTATCAATTTCTTAGGCCTGCAAAACCCCTTAATGACCAGCCTATTTTAGACCTTAATGACCAAGCCATTTTTTAAGTTTTTCCATCGTCTCATTCAAAGAGCTAGAACATTTTTATTTTTGCGTCGACATAGCTGTATAAGGTCTTGTTTTTTGCAGGACAAGTTATTTTTAATAGCACCATTTTGGGGTATCTAGAATTTAAAGGGGTTGTCCCAAGTTGACTCAAATGTTTTTTTTTTTATACATTCTAAGCAGGAAATGAATTTGAAAACATTTGGTGTTAAAAAATTTTAAAAATTCATTTCCTAAGTGCCTTTTTTTTTACACTTGATAACTCAGCTAGTGCTGGTTATCTTTTCTAAAAAGGGGCGTGAGCGGCTCGATGTCAATCAAGCCGCTCCGCTCTGCAGTGTGCGCGCTCCCGATGTTGCTAGATACTGTAGTTCTAGCAACATCGGGAGTATGTTCGTCTCAAGCGGGCATGGTAAGCCCGATTGAGACGAACTTACCGTGAATGTACTGTACACTACACTACATTCACCCCGTTTCGGCAAGCCACTTTTCCCTCCCCCACCCTGTCACTACATTTTTGTACCCGCCGCATTGGTGCTGCATCAGCACCCGGCGAACAACTAAAAATATATAAAATAAAATAATAATCACCTAAGACGTTCTAACGGCACTCTGAACGGTCCCGTCACTTGCCATCTTCCTTCTTCTAGGCGCCGCTCGCATTCATAGTAACAATGCGTTGTGGCGCAGATGACGTAATCATATCAGGCCCACGTGATTACGTCATCTGCGCCCCCCGCTCTGTTATTGTGAATGGGAGAAGAAAAGTGACGGGACTGTTCAGCTCTTCGTGGGAACGTCTTAGATGAGTTTATTTTTGTATGTATGTTGTCATGTATGTGTATATGTGCATGTATGTATGTATGTTTGCATGTATGTATGTTTGCATGTATGTATGTTTGCATGTATGTTTGTTTGCATGTATGTTTGTTTGCATGTATGTTTGTTTGCATGTATGTTTGTTTGCATGTATGTTTGTTTGCATGTATGTATGTTTGCATGTATGTATGTTTGCATGTATGTTTGTTTGCTTGTATGTATGTTGTCATGTTTGTATGTGTATATGTGCATGTATGTGTATATGTGCATGTATGTTTTTATGTATGCATGTATGTATGCTTGCATGTATGTATGTATGTTTGCATGTATGTATGTATGTTTGCATGTATGTATGTTTTCTTGTATGTATGTTGTCATGTGTGTATGTTTTCATGTGTTTTTATGTATGTATGTTGTCATGTTTGTATGTGTATATGTGCATGTATGTATGTTTTCATGTATGTATGTATGTTTTCATGTATGTATGTTTTCTTGTATGTATGTTGTCATGTTTGTATGTTTTCATGTATGTGTTTTCATGTATGTATGTTTGTATGTTTTCATGTATGTATGTTGTCATGTTTGTATGTGTATATGTGCATGTATGTTTGCATTTATGTATGTATGTTTGCATGTATGTATGCTTGTTTGTATGTTTGCTTGTATGTATGTTGTCATGTTTGTATGTGTATATGTTTGTTTGCATGTATGTATGTTTGCATGTATGTATGTATGTTGTCATGTTTGTATGTGTATATGTGCATGTATGTTTGCATGTATGTATGTATGTTTGTATAAATGTCTGTATGGCCATGTATGATACTGTCTGCTGGCGCCCTGTATCTAAGCCAACTTTGCCGCAGGCTTCTATACATGGTATAACAGTCAGTATCACACATGAAAGTGAAACTAAGCCTACGACATGTTTTATTTCATTTTTTTTTTTATATTTTTGATTTTTTTACAGGTTTGGTGTTTGGACTACGTCGGTTTCGAGGACTACTTAGATTACGCTTTTTTTTCATCAATAAAATGGTTAATGAGGGTTGTGTTGGGGGTGCTTTATTTCAATAAAATATTTTATCTATATCTTTGTCTTTTCTTTTCAAGTTTTATTACTATCACTTTAGTAATGGCCGCTGTCTGAGTGACAAGGTCCATTACTAAGGGGAGGCTTAGTGTTAGCCGATACAGAGGCTAACACTAAACACCATTATTACCCTGGTACCCACCACCACCAGGGGTGCCGGGAAGAGCTGGGTACAATTTTTTTTTATTGAAATAAGAAATCCCCAACAAAACCCTCGTTAACCATTTTATTAAAATTTTCAAAAAACGTAGATCTACGCAGTAGTCCAACGAATCGAAGACGTAGTCCAATTGGTACATCAAAACCTGCAACAACATTAAAAAAAAAAGTTATCAATGTGAACAATACCGATACATATATATATATATATATATACACACACACACACACACACACCAATATATGCACAAACACACCAATATATACACAAACACACACATATACAAAAACACAAACATATACACACAAACATATACACAAACACAACCATATATACACAAACACACACACATATGTACACAAACCCATATATACACAAACATATATACAAACACATGTACACAAACACACCCACATATACACAAAAACACACACACACACAAACATATACACATATACACACACCCATATATACACAAGCACACCCATATATACACAAGCACATACACAAACATATACATACACACACACACACACACAAACACAAAAATATACACAAATACACCCATATATACACTCACACATAAACACACACACACATACACATCCATATATACACAAACACAGACACACACACACACACACACTTACCTTTAGCGGAGCGCAGACTTCTCGCGACGGGTGCCTTCCACTGCATCTCCTGCGCATGCGCCGAGATGCACGTTCATGAGTAAATGACATCCTCTGCTCAGGACGCAGAGGATGTCATTACGCATGCGCGACCACCGCTAAAGGTAAATAGCGGTGGCCGGGAACCTAGGCAACGAGCAGGATACAAAGAGGGACCGACCGCAACTTCAATCAAGGATATCAAGAAAACGACATCGCTGGACGACGGACAGGTAATTAGAATTCTTCTCATTTTTACATGGGGGAGCTTTATAGCTCCATTTATCAACTTGGGACAACCCCTTTAATGATTAACTTTCATGAACTTTTTTGGGGGGGCGGGGATAGGAAAAACCCCTGCAATTTCGGCACTTTTTTTTGCGTCCTAAATTTGCGTCGTTTACCGTGTGGTATAAGTAACACAATAACTTTATTCAGCGGGTTGTTGCGATTGCAACGATACCAAATTTATACAGGTTTTGTATGTTTTACTATTACACAGTGAAAACACTTTTTTTCAAAAATATTTATTTTTGTGTCTCCATATTTCAAGAGCCATAACTTTTTTATTTTTTCGCCGATGCGGTTGTAGTTTATCAGTACAATTTTGGAACAGATGCGACTTTTTGATTACTTTTTTTTAAGCCTAGATTCAAAGAAAACAGCAATTTTTGCATGGCTCTTTTTTTCTCGGACGTTCGACGTTAAATTATGTAAGAACTTTATAGTTGGGGTCGTTATGGACGCAGCAATACCAAATATGTGTAACTTTTTTACTTTATTTTGTTTTTTAATAATAAAGCAGTTTGTAAGGGGAAAAAGTGGGTTTTATACTTTTTTTTCCCCACTTTTTTACTAGTCCTAGTAGGGGACTTCAATATACGATCATCCGATCGCATTTATAATACACTGCAATACTTCTGAATTGCAGTGTATTAGTGCCTGTCCGTGTAAAAAGGACAGGCATCTGCTAGGTCATGCCGGCATCTGCTAGGTCATGCCGGCATCTGCTAGGTCATGCCGGCATCTGCTAGGTCATGCCGGCATCTGCTAGGTCATGCCGGCATCTGCTAGGTCATGCCGGCATCTGCTAGGTCATGCCGGCATCTGCTAGGTCATGCCGGCATCTGCTAGGTCATGCCGGCATCTGCTAGGTCATGCCGGCATCTGCTAGGTCATGCCGGCATCTGCTAGGTCATGCCGGCATCTGCTAGGTCATGCCGGCATCTGCTAGGTCATGCCGGCATCTGCTAGGTCATGCCGGCATCTGCTAGGTCATGCCGGCATCTGCTAGGTCATGCCGGCATCTGCTAGGTCATGCCGGCATCTGCTAGGTCATGCCGGCATCTGCTAGGTCATGCCGGCATCTGCTAGGTCATGCCGGCATCTGCTAGGTCATGCCGGCATCTGCTAGGTCATGCCGGCATCTGCTAGGTCATGCCGGCATCTGCTAGGTCATGCCGGCATCTGCTAGGTCATGCCGGCATCTGCTAGGTCATGCCGGCATCTGCTAGGTCATGCCGGCATCTGCTAGGTCATGCCGGCATCTGCTAGGTCATGCCGGCATCTGCTAGGTCATGCCACAGGCATCTGCTAGGTCATGCCACAGGCATCACCTAGCAGGCATACACTACAGGCAGACCTGGGGGCCTTTATTGGGCCCCCGGGCTGCCATATAAGACAGATACACAGTGATCTTATCGCTGGGTGTCAGTGAGACGAGAGGGAGCTCCCTCGTGCTCTCCAAAACCATTCAGATGCGGCACTCGCTATTGAGCGCCGCATCTGAGGGGTTAAACGGGTGAGATAGTTACTAATATTGATCTCACCAGTACGGCTCCCTGCTCTGTTTATTTATTCCGATGCAGCGCCGTAAAAAGGCTTATGCATCAGAATAAAGCCCTTTAGTGGCCGCCGTAAAAACACTATGGGGCGGTCACTAACGGGTTAAGTACCAAACCTATTTTGGCATTATATGGGTATTCTCAATTTCGATATTTATGGCATATCCACATCAAAAATGCGGATGGCTGTCCGCAGCCACCAGCAGTGCCCGTAATCGTGGACCGTGATTTTGGGAACGGCCGTGTGCATGAGGCCTGACAATAATACAATGTTACTTATAACTCACCCCCTAATAACAGTGTTGTCAATATTGTACAGATCAAGTTTGTAGTTCAGATGTGTTGGTGTAAAAGAGTAAAATTTCCCAAGGAGATTGTCGCACTTTCTGCAGGATAGAGGTAGATACTTGCTACAATGGAAAAAGTAAAAAAAAAAAAAAAAAAACTGGTAAAAGCATAAGTGCAGTCATCTACACCTTAACTACGGACAAGGACCTTCCCGTGTGATACTAACTTTTCAGACAACTTATGCTGATCTAATAGTATACCTATTTGTGTATAAGTTCAGACAGCACCAGATACGTGGAAGGATGGGGTTTTGCACGGATAGGGGCCCAACCCAAATAAGAGTATAAAAGAGTATAAGGCACACCAATTTTGAAACAAAGGTATTTTTATTTTGTTTTTAATGCCAGTGGCAGAGTGCAACGTTTTGGTCTAAGTGACCTTCATCAGGCAGTGAGCAGTGCTGGAAAACTGCATAGACGAGCGCTAGTGGTGCTGATACCGGATGATATACGCTCGTACGTGCGTGTTTTTACTTTTGACCAAGTGGGTGTTGTAAAGAAGTGTATGACGCGGACCAATCAGCCTCATACACTTGTCGTTGTTCCAGCCCAGCTTCTTTCACTGCACAATCACACTGTGCTGTGGATCATGCTGGGCTGGAACAATGAGAAGTGTATGACACTGATTGGTCAGCCTCATACATTCCTCTTTACAACACCCACTTGGTCAAAAGTAAAAACACGCCCAGTTGGTCTTTAAGAAACTAATATAAAATTGCTCATAACTTGCTAAAAAATGATCGTTTTTCAAAATAAAAACCACTGCTGTTATCTCCATTCCAGCGCCGATCAGATTATGTAGGAGATAGGGCACTTATAATCTGGTGACAGAACCTCTTTAACCCCTTAAGGACACGGCCAATTTTAGCCTTGAGGACAGAGCAATTTTTTTTACATTTCCCTCTTTGCATCCCGACACTCATAACGCTTTTATTTTTTGTACGACGTAGTTGTATGCGACTTTGTTTTTTGCAGGACGAGTTGTACTTTATGTACGTACCATTTTTTGGTACAAATACATTATCGTTTAATTTGTATACATTTTTAATTAGATTAAAATGTAGAAAAAAAGCAGTTGCACAGCAGTTTTAATATTTATTTTTTTTACACCATACACCGATCATCATAAATAATGGTATACATTTGTTGTACACGTTTTTACGGTCGTGGCGATACCAAATATGTCTATATTATTTCATGTTTTGGGACTTATATTTTAAAAAGTTGATTTATTATAAAAAATGTGTTTCTGTGTATTTTATTTACTTTTTATTTATTTATTTACCATTATTTTTTTTTTACATTCATTTAACTTTTTTTGTTAATCCCATAAAGGGATTTATCATTTTTATTTTGTAACTGCAATGTACTGGCATAGATCTATATGCCAGTACATTAGCCTGTTACTGATCGTACACAGGCAGTTGTTAGGGCATACCTCAGTATGCCCTAACAACAGGAAATATGTTCAGACAGCCCTGGGGTCCTTCACTGGACCCTGGGCTGTCTGGCCATACGAGTTGTGGGCTTTGATCGCGTCACAGTTATATTCTGTGACGCGATCAATGTGCAGTCCCCTCTCTTTGAACGCCGCGATCAGCTGTCATCGCGGCCTTCAAAGGGTTAACAGCGAAGAGAAGATGTTTCTCTCCTCTCCGCTGTCAGAGCGGGGCTGTGGCTGTGTATTACAGCCGTTGCCCCGCTCTCGATCTCGCACACAGACGGCTGTGTCACAGGACGAGTATGCTCGTCCTAATGCGCGAAGAGCTCGCCGCTCAGGACGAGCATACTCGTCCTGTGTCGGCAACCAGTTAAGTAAAATTTAAGCATCACAAATCGCAAATTATACAGATGATCTGGTTCCTACAGAGGGAGACGCTCACTGCAGCAGTTCTCCACTCCAGCTATGGCCCCATACACACAACCGTAGAATTTGTCTGTAATTGGGCACCGATATATGCTATGTACAGAGCCCGGAAGCTGTTGGCTGCGTACATAGCATAGCAGCCATGCTGCAGAACTGCAGGTCTGCTCCTATTCACTTGGCCGCTATTCCGTGGCCAGAGATAACTGCTTCTGGCTTGTATGTCCGGTGCACGGAGGCACTGGACCAGATGATCTGTGCGGGCCCCGGGTGTCGGACCCCCGCAGATCATGTACTGATGGATAGGTCATCAGTTGAGAGAACCTGGAAAACCCCTTGAACACTGATGCAAGACCTATTTTCAGGCATAATGGAGGCGTTTTACACCTCCAATTACATCTGAAAAAACAGCTCCAATACGTCGGCAAACATCTGCCCATTACTTTCAATGGGCTTTACGATGTATTGTGCCGACGACCTGTCATTTTACGCGTCGCAGTTAAAAGACGGCGCGTAAAATTACAGCCTCGTCAAAAGAAGTGCAGGACACTTCTTGGGACATAATTGGAGACGTTTTTCATTGACTCCAATGAAGAACAGCTCCAAATTACGTCCGTAAAAGACGCCCCACAAAACGCGAGTACATGCAATTACGTCTGAAATTCAGGAGCTGTTTTCTCCTGAAAACAGCTCCGTAATTTCCGACGTAATTGCAGTTATCGTGTGCACATACCCTTAATAGCAAACCTGCAGAACAGTGAATGCAGCTCTGGGCTATAATTGATGCTAGAACAGGATTAGGACAAGATCAACTTTTTTTGAAGAGGTGTGAGCTACCCAGTCTAAAGAATGAAGATGGGAAGGGTGGTCCAGCCATACAGCACAAAAAAAATAAATCTGAAAAAGCAGGACATACCTGCCGGCATCTTCGGGGTCATCGGAGGTTACCTGTATACCACGTTTAACAAACCATGATACAGCTGTAGAGACACAGGTAAACCAGGGCATGAAAAATGGGTGGCTATGCTAAAGGGTTATTAGAAAGCAGACAGAGGAGAACAAGTGAAGTCATCCAGAAAGCACTAACCAAATAAATCAAGCTAGGTTTTTTCTGTTTCCACAGTACTTGCTTTATTAGAAGGGCTTTGTTTCAAGCCAGAAAGAACCTTCACCAACCAGTTGTGTGGGTCCAACCACCGGGATCCCCACTGATCACGAGAACGAACAGGCTTACCTCGCCGTTCCTGGGAACCCCATAGGAATGGAGCTGTAGTGCGCGTGTTCGATCACCGCTCCATTCATTTCTATGGGACTGCCGAGCGAGATCTTCAGCAGCACCATAGAAACGAATGGAGCAGTGGCTAAGCATGCACATTACAGCTCCATTCCTACGGGGCTCCGAGGAACGGCGGGGTAAGCTCATTCACGTGATCCGTGGGGCTCCCAGCAATCGGTCCCGCACCGTTCAGATATTTATCACCTATCCTGTGGTTAGGCAATAAATATTGATTATGGGAAAACCCCTTTTAGCTTTATTTAGATAAAACTGGAAAACTTCTTTATGCCATCTAGATGTCCTGAAGGAGAACATATAGACAGGGGTTGTCCTGAGTGGACATCCACTTTAACCAGTAATTTTATGGGAAATGTTCTTTAAATGAATTGCGCTTATATCAAGAAGACAGAAGTCTAGGAATAGGAAAACTTGGTGTTTCCGTTGCTATTCACAGTAGTTTGCACTGAGATCCGCACCTTTCAGAAGTACAACATTATCATCCACGTGTTCGCCGCTCCAGTCGTTTGTGTCACCTATCGGCACCTGGCAGTACTCACAAACGTACACTGTCCCATAGTCAATTCTACGATTAAGGTCGCTTAGCCTAAATCTGCATGCGTCTTCGCCCTCCATCTCTCCGTAGCGGCTTCGGAATTCCCGCGTAAGCTCTGGTAGTAGTAGCAGTGCTACGCGAGGTGACGCAAGTCACATGACCGGAAACAACCGCGATGCCAGCGTACCACGTGATGCTCCCTGCTCGGCTTTGCTTGAGCAGCTGGTGATTTGCTGATGAGAGTCTGAGATCTTTCTCACCTTCTTTGTGGCTATATTCTAAAATAAAACAACTTTTGAAAATGAAACGTCTTTGATGTCTACCACAAAATTCCTATTTTTTTCCTGGCTGAATTAAAAAAAAATTAGCTTAATATCCGAATCTCCCTGTCTCCAGCATTTGTAATGAAGCATTCTGAATTTAGGACGCAGAGAGCTTCCGCTGATTGGCCACATCTGAAGCGACAAAATGCAGCATAAGACCCTGTTCACATCTGGCTCTGGCTGTTCTGTTATTCTGCTCCATCAAGGAGCACCACCGGCGGCTGACGGAACCCATTGACTTTAATGGATTTCGTTGTCTTTCCATCCGGGTCCGTAGTTTTACCGGAAACATTAGCGCAGCATGCTGCGCAATTGTTGGTAATCTCAGCCTGATCTGCGACAGAGGCCCCTAACGGAGCCTCCAACCTAGATATGAACAGGGTTTAAAGAGGCTCTGTCACCACATTATAAGTGGTCTATCTTGTACATGATGTGATTGGCGCTGTAATGTAGATTACAGCAGTGTTTTTTATTTAGAAAAACGATCATTTTTGAGTTATGACCTATTTTAGATTTATGCTAATTACTTTCTTAATGCCCAACTGGGCGTGTTTTACTTTTTGACCAAGTGGGCGTTGTGGAGAGAAGTGTATGACGCTGACCAATCAGTGACCAATGAGCGTCATAAACTTCTCTCCATTGATTTACTCTGCAAATAGTGTTCTAGCTGTGGTTTCACTTTCCGTTGCAGGGTTTACCCGACGGTAACCTCCGATGGAACCCCGGAACGGAAAGCGAACGGTGATGTGAACAGGCCCTTACAGTGTAATCTCGCGTTACTACGCCTGCTGTGCTGTAAATCAACCACAAACGTTAGCGAAGTGTCAGGATTCTGAATAGACATCACGTCCTGGCTGGAGGTAATGTATATTCACTGTCAGGACACTTGAGTAACGTTAATGTGTGTGTATGTGGCTGCACATAGTGATCTAGCTAGAACACTATTTGCAGAGTAAATGAATGGAGAGAAGTGTATGACACTGATTGGTCAGCGTCATACACTTCTCTCCACAACGCCCACTTGGTCAAAAAGTAAAACACTCCCGGTTGTCCATTAAGAAAGTCATTAGCATAAAGCGAATATAGGTCATAACTCCGTCAAAAACTTCTAAATAAAAAACACTGCTGTGACAGACACAATGATGCCGTAAAGCAAGGGTCTCAAACTCGGCAGGGTAGATGGGCCACATATAGAAAAAATGGGAAGTTGACGGGCCGCATTACTTTCAAATTTGATACAATGCAAAATTATTGTTAATCAATTAGTTATTTGAACTACTACAACAATACTACATTACTATAATAATAATACTACATTACTATAATAATAGCGCTAGGTTTAAAACTTGAGATATTTCTCCATATGCTTATTTCAACAATCCAGTTTTCCAGTTTAAGTGTCTCTAAATGTAGTCCGGCGGCTCAGTTAGCAGCGTTTGACAGACACACATGTCAAGATTGGGCAGCCCCTGTGGATGCTGCCGCAGTGCACTCTGTGGATGCTGCCGCAGTGCCCTCTGTGGATGCTGCCGCTGTGCCCTCTGTGGATGCTGCCGCAGTGCCCTCTATGGATGCTGCCACAGTGCCCTCTGTAGATGCTGCCATAGTGCCCTCTGTAGATGCTGCTACAGATTCCTCTGTAGATGCTGCCACAGTGCCCTCTGTAGATAATGCCACAGTGCCCTCTGTAGATAATGCAACACACCCCTAGATAATGTCACAGTGCCCTCTGTAGATAATGCAACACACCCCTAGATAATGCCACAGTGTCCTCTGTACATATTGCCACAGTGCCCTCTGTAGATGCTGCCACAGTGCCCTCTGTGGCTGCTGCCACAGTTCCCTCTGTGGATGATGCCGCTGTGCCCACTGTGGATGCTGCCGCAGTGTCCTCTGTGGATGCTGCCGCAGTGCCCTCTGTGGATGCTGCCACAGTGCCCTATATGGATGCTACCACAGGGCCCTCTGTAGATGCTGCCAAAGTGCCCTCTGTAGATGCTGCCACGTATTCCTCTGTAGATGCTGCCACAGGGCCCTCTGTAGATGCTGCCATAGTGCCCTCTGTAGATGCTGCCACATATTCCTCTGTAGATGATGCCACAGTGCCCTCTGTAGATAATGCCACAGTGCCCTCTGTAGATAATGCAACACACCCCTAGATAATGCCACAGTGCCCTCTGTAGATAATGCCACAGTGCCCTCTGTATATAATGCAACACACCCCTAGATAATGCCACAGTGTCCTCTGTACATATTGTCACAGTGCCCTCTGTAGGTGCTGCCACAGTGCCCTCTGTAGATGCTGCCACAGTTCCCTCTGTAGATGCTGCCCCTGTGCCCTCTGTAGATGCTGCCACTGTGCCCTCTGTAGATGCTGCCACAATGCCCTCTGTAGATGCTGCCACAGTGCCCTCCGTAGATGCTGCCACAGTGCCCTCTGTAGATGCTGCCACAGTGCCCTCCGTAGATGCTGCCACAGTGCCCTCCGCAGATGCTGCCACTGTGCCCTCCGCAGATGCTGCCCTCCATAGATGCTGCCACAGTGCCCTCCATAGATGCTGCCACAGTGCCCTCCCTAGATGCTGCCACAGTGCCCTCCGCAGAGCTCGAGTCCCGAGCAGAGCGCTAGTAGGCTCTTCCCTGGACACCAGCTGTGCTCCTGACATCACTGGGACTCCTGCCCTGGGGAAGCCCCTGACAGCGATGTATGAGGCTTCCCCAGAGTCTCAGAGCAGTGCCTATACTAGCGCTCTGCCCAGGACTCTGGCTCTGGGGAAGCCCCAGACATTGTGTGTCCAAACATGGACACCGAAGTCAGTGAATTCCACAGAGTCCCGGAGCAGAGCCGATACTAGCGCTCTGCCCGGGACGCCGCTCTGGGAAGACCCTGACACACTGTCCATATATGGACAGCGATATCAAGGAATTCCACAGAGTCCCGGAGCAGAGCCGATACTAGCGCTCTGCCCGGGTCTCTGCTCTGAGGAAGACCCTGACACACTGTCCATATATGGACAGCGATGTCAGGGAATTCCACAGAGTCCTGGAGCAGAGCCTATACTAGCGCTCTGCGCGGGACTCCGGCTCTGGGGAAGCCCCAGACATCGCTGTTCATATGTGGACAGCGATGTCAGGGAATTCCAGAGTCTCGGAGCAGAGTCGATACTAGCGGCTCTGTGTCCCGCGGGCCGCAGATGACAGCCCCAGGGGCCGCATGCTTGAGACCCCTGCCGTAAAGCAATGTTCAGATGTGAGTAAGGGCACAACTGAAAAATTAAAGAGGATCTGGCAACTCTATTCCCCATGAAATAGCAATTCTGGAAAATCTTTTCTTAGAACTCTGCCTTAATCCCTTAAAGGAAGGGTGTTGCGAAAAAAAATAATTTATATTCATTTGCTTTTAGTGTTTTATTAAAAGAAATGTTATTTATTTGTGTGTTTGTGTTTTACATTTTTTTTTTCTAACTTTTTCTTCACTATGGGGGCTGTCATATTTTTTTTTTCATCTTTGTATGTGTCGATTAACGACACATACAGAGATGGAATACGGCACATACATCCCCATAGAGAATGCAAACGGGAGCCGTTCGCATTCACTATGGTGTACGCCGTCTGTGTGGGAACGGCGCATGCGCCGCTCCCACACAGTCCAAATGGAAGGTCTTCGGCCGAGCGACATCCGGCGCCATTTTCTTGTGGACCGGAAGCCGCGGCCAGACAGTAAGACAACTACTTACGGTCGCGGCTTCCGGACATGTGATTAGAAGCAAGCACTAGGAGCGGGCGGACCGGACGGATCGGAGGGAGCGGCGGCGGCTGGAGCAGGTAAGTTATGTTTGTGTATGTTCGTGTTTTAGTGTGTGATTACAACTGTATGTAAGCCTACTACACTGTGTATTCGCTCAAAAAATGGCGGCACACAGTGTAGGAGGTGTGAACATGCAATCCCCTCCTTTCTCCTGGCACTAGCCAGGATAAAGGAGGGGGGATTGTTTGAGGACGCTAGAGCGAGTGTGTCTTCTCAAATTTTGCAGCATAAAGCAGGGGCGTAGCTAGGGGGGGGCAGGCGGGGCACTTGCCCCGGGCGCAGTTCAGAGGGGGGCGCCAGCGCCCCCTCCTCCTGCACTATAATTGTACCTGTGTCGCAAGGACACAGGTACAATTAGAAGCAATGAATGACCGGGCACGTTCCGTGCCTGGACATTCAGCGCCTCTCCACGAATGAAGCGACTGGTACCTTTTGTACCAGTGACGCTTCCATCGATGAAAGGCGCTGACTGACTGGAAGGGAAAGTCATCCTGCCCAGCCAATCAGCGCCTTTCATAGACGCCGCGTTCAACCCCCAGGAGACCTGCGCAGAAGAGAGCAGGTCTCCATGGCTGCCGGACGGCGTGGGAGCGGGAATAAGGTGAGTTTGATTATTTTTTTTTTTTTTTAATTGTAATAGAAGTGTGGCTGTATCTGCGGGGGGGGACTTTGTCTACGAGGGTGTCTATCTACAGGGGGACTATATCTACAGGGCTGGGCTATATACAGGGGGACTGTATCTACAGGGCTGGGCTATATACAGGGGGACTATATCTGCTGGGCTATATACAGAGGGACTAAATCTACAGGGGGGATATATACAGGGGGACTATATCTACAGGGGGCTATATACAGTTGGACTATATCTACAGGGGGGCTATATACAGGGGGACTATCTACAGGGGTGGGCTATATACAGGGGGACTATATCTGCTGGGCTATATACAGGGGGACTATATCTACAGGGGGGCTATATACAGGGGGACTATATCTACAGGGGGGCTATATACAGGGGGACTATATCTACAGGGCTGGGCTATATACAGGGGGACTATATCTGCTGGGCTATATACAGGGGGACTATATCTACAGGGCTGGGCTATATACAGGGGGACTATATCTGCTGGGCTATATACAGGGGGACTATATCTACAGGGCTGGGCTATATACAGGGGGACTATATCTGCTGGGCTATATACAGGGGGACTATATCTACAGGGGGACTATATCTACAGGGGGGCTATATACAGGGGGACTATATCTACAGGGGGGCTATATACTGGAGTGGGCTGTCTATAGAGCACCATATACAGGGGTGGGATATATAGTATATAGCCCCCTGTAGATATAGCCCACCCCTGTATATGGTGCTCCATAGATAGCCCCCCCTGTAGATATAGCCCCCTGTAGATATATTCCCCCTGTATATAGCCCACCCCTGTATATAGCCCCCCTATGTATAGCCCACCCCTGTAGATATAGCCCCCCTGTGTATAGCCCACCCCTGTATATAGCCCCCTTGTACATATAGTCCACCCCTGTATATAGTGCTCCACAGATAGCCCACCGTTGTATATAGTATATACAGGGGTGGGCTATCTGTGGAGCACTATATACAGGGGTGGACTATCTAGTGGAGCACTATATACAGGGGTGGACTATATGTACAAGGGGGGGCTATATACAGGGGTGGGCTATCTGTGAAACGCTATACAGGGGTGGACTATATGTGGAGCACTATATACAGGGGTGGGCTATATCTACAGGAGGGCTACATACATGGTTGGGCTATCTGTAGAGCTCTATATACAGGGGTGGGCTATATCTACAGGGGTCTATATACAGGGGTGGGCTATCTGTAGAGCACTATAGGGGGAGTTATTTGTGGGACACTATATACAGTGGTGGTCTATATGGGGGCACTATCTACAGGGGCTCTATGGCAGGCACTATCTACAGGGGGCACAGTGTGTGTGTGTGGGACACGGTGTATGGTGCTATTATTATTAGAGGTGCAGTGTATGGCGCTATTATATTAGGGGTGTACTGTGTGGTATAATGATAACTTTATATTTATTTATAGGTGCAGAAATGTTGGAAAAGTGAGAAGCTGAAGACATCTAAGCGGCAAACTGCAGAAATGGACCGGTAGAAGTCATCATAGAGGTCTGGACCAAATGGAGAAAAATAACTAGAATCTGAGACGTCACCGGTGAGTCACTTAATGTAAATGTTCATTCTGCCTCTAATCAGTAATGTAGTCACTGTAAGATCTGCAGCGAGATGATGGGTGGTATGATTATGATAGGATTTATTTTTCGTGAAACAGCATCTCCCAGCATATCCTTACCATTGTTCGGGCCATCCTGGGAGCTGTAGTTTTACGCCGTACACACCTATACGGCAGGGGTTGCACTAAATTGAGCTGTATTTGTGCTGGTGTTGTATATATGTACCGAGCTTGGTTCTTGTGTTGTGTATAGGACCATATTGCTTGTGAAATGTACAAATAATTTTATGCTCACATTACATAAAAAGAAATGACACATCGATTGGTAGAGAAAACAAACACGGCGAGGGGGAGGGAGATGTCGGGAAAGAGGATGGGGGGGGGGGGCGCCAAACTGAATCTTTGCCCCGGGTGCTGGAGAACCTAGCTACGCCTCTGCATAAAGCAATGTGGTTGCTTTACCACATGCCAATGCTGCAATTTTGGGAATTTCTCCCTCTAGTGACCAGCACAGGGAAATGTTATAAATTAGAATCTAATTTACAATATTTCCTGACTTGTGAAAAAATTTTAAAAATTAGAACAATGTCTAATCATGTATATAATAACTGTTTAACTAAAGAAATTTATTTTTTTCTAGCGACACATTCCCTTTAAGGACACATCATGTTTTGGCAAGAACACAGCCAATTTTTTCAAATCTGACATGTGTCACTTTATGTGGTAATAACTCTGGAATGCTTTTATGTATCCAAGCGATTCTGAGACTGTTTTCTCATGACACATTGGACTTTATGGTACTGGCAAAATTTGTTCGATACATTCAGTATTTAATGGTGAAAAACACCAAAATTTTGCGAAAAATTGCAAAAATTAGCATTTTTCTAAATTTAAATGTATCTGCTTATAAGACAGATCCTCCCCATCAAGGTATCGGGAGCCTTGAATCTGTATGCTTTCCTCTTAACCCCGTTATGTTGCAGGTATTCGTCTAGACGGGGACTCTCTAGATTTCCATTCCCGTGAGTTTGTAATACAATAACTTGTCGATCCATGTTGGGATTGTGTATTGATACTGTTATGTGCAATGCTGGGGGTATTATCTATGGTAGACAGTGAGGACCCGTAGTGGGCTTTTGCTAGGCACTTTTGTTACCCATAACTTGTCGAAGTCAGCATACTGTAGGTCTGTTCCTAAAAGAAGTTTGTATATTCTTTTATCTAGAAGGAGGTGATAACATAGGCTG
Organism: Rhinoderma darwinii; assembly: GCF_050947455.1. Taxonomy (NCBI): domain Eukaryota; kingdom Metazoa; phylum Chordata; class Amphibia; order Anura; family Rhinodermatidae; genus Rhinoderma; species Rhinoderma darwinii. The sequence continues at coordinate 315,432,074 of NC_134690.1, read as the reverse complement.
AGGAGTGTAGGCCGATACACGTACTTCCTGTTATAGGTAGAGTCTTATTGTTTGAAGGTAGTCTTCCGTGTCCCCCACATAGGAATATCGATAAGACTTGGTCGGTTCTCTCCAGTGATACAGGTGCTTAGTGGCACAACATAGCAGAATTGTTTTGACAGGATGCTTTACTTTATTTATGCTGTTCTATAGAAATGCAATATACGCATGGAGTGTTTTTTGATATAATTTATGTAATTGAAATGTTGATGGGCACGTCGGCGTCGGCTGTGAATCTAATTTATTTTGAGATTAGTGGCATCATGGATCTCCTTGCGTTCATGGATAATGGCTGATTTTACCATCTCATACCTGAATGTGAAGGGATTTAATGTTCCGGAGAAGAGGTCGCAGATCTTGTATGCTTCGCACAAGAGGAGTCTTTGTGTACAAGAAACCCATTTTCAGACGGATCATGTTCCGATAATTAAAAATAAATATTACCCGGTAGGGTATCATTGCAGTAACCTGAATGGTAAGACTAGAGGGGTTTCTATATTCCTGCATAAATCCTTTCAGGGTAGGGTGGTAGATTCCTATCTGGACTCTGAGGCCCTGTTTATTTTTCTGAAATGTGAATTGGGGGAGCCAATATTTATGCTCCTAACACTAACCAAGTCCCTTTTCTCCTTAAAATGTTAGATGATCTGGGCTCTTTCTCGTCGGGCATACCCAGGGGTGAACCTAGCCTGTCTGCCGCCTGAGGCGAACTATAAAAAGGCCCCCCCCCCCAAATCTATCGGCGTTTTCTCATTCCTAGCTTTACACATCAAACACGCAATATATACATTTTTTAAATAGGAAAGCATTTGATGTTTATTTGTTAGGCCCTGTTCACATGGAGTATTTTGATGAGTTTTTGGGCGTGGAAACCGCTCCGCAAAACTCGTCAAATACCGGCCGAAAATGTCTCCCGAGAAAGAAGGGACATGCCCTATCTTCGCGCGTTTACGCCTCTGACCTCCCATTGACATCAATGGGAGGCAGAGAAAGGGTATTTCGCAGAGTTTTTTGCCCGTAGCACTCAATGGCCGCGAGCGAAAAACGCGGTGAAAATCGCGGCAAACGACGTGCAGGAAGGACAAAATTTGCCTCAAAATCCCTAACAGAATTTTGAGGCAGAATTTTCCTCCTGCAAAAAAACTCAGTGTGAACATAGCCTTAAAGTGCTGTTTGAAGTATGGAAAATATTTAAAGAATTATTCTTACTGCCAATCAGTGCACTGCAAATAGTACGGTCTGCACTGCCCCATATCTCTCCTCGGCAGCCAGTCTCATTTGCGGCGTCACTCTCTGCAATTACATTCAGGCAAGTCCAGGACGGATCACACTTAGCGCTGTTTTGAAGCGGCACGTCCTGGGCTGGTTTCTTTGCTCTACCTGCTGTATTGTAGTGGTCTGCCTGTGCTGGCTTGATGCCAGTGGTGGATTAATATGATCTTTGGCCCTGGGCTGTACACAAGTTATGGGCCCACATCCCACACGTAAGTATCACCTACATGTCAAAGTACATCACATGCCCCTCAGCAGACTGTCTCTTACCTGATCATCTGCTGCCACACTCACACTTCCCCACAGCCCACACCATAGTAAATTACATAGATTGTAACACCAACATTACCAATAATACCGCCATACTGTTACTGAATAATACCCCCATACTGTTACTGAATAATACCCCCATACAGTTACTGAATAATACCCCCATACTGTTACTGAATAATATCCCATACTGTTACTGAATAATACCCCATACTGTTACTGAATAATACTCCCATACTGTTACTGAATACCTCCATACTGTTACTGAATAATACCTCCATACTGTTACTGAAAATACCTCCATACTGTTACTGAATAATACCCCCATACTGTTACTGAATAATACCCCCATACTGTTACTGAATACCTCCATACTGTTACTGAATAATACCCTCATACTGTTACTGAATACCTCCATACTGTTACTGAATAATACCTCCATACTGTTACTGAATAATACCTCCATACTTTTTTATTGAATAATACCCCCATACTGTTACTGAATAATACCCCCATACTGTTACTGAATAAAACTACCAAACCATGATCACATATTACTACAACATAGTGTCAGAAAAAACCCACCATACTGTTAGTGAATAAATCACACTATATATAGACCAATATTACCACCATATAGTGACCTTATAGAGGTAGATGCCAGTTATACCCCATACTGTTACTGAATAATACCCCCATACTGTGACTGAATAATACCCCATACTGTTACTGAATAATACCCCATACTGTTACTGAATAATACCCCCATACAGTTACTGAATAATACCCCCATACAGTTACTGAATAATACCCCCACACTGTTACTGAATAATACCTCCATACTGTTACTGAATAATACTTCCATACTGTTACTGAATAATACTCCCATACTGTTACTGAATAATACCCCCATACTGTTACTGAATAATACACCCGTACAGTTACTGAATAATACCCCCATACAGTTACTGAATAATACCCCCATACTGTTACTGAATAATACCTCCATACGGTTACTGAATAATACCTCCATACTGTTACTGAATAATACTCCCACACTGTTACTGAATAATACCCCCATACTGTTACTGAATAATACACCCATACTGTTACTGAATAATACCCCCACACTGTTACTGAATAATACCCCCATACTGTTACTGAATAATACTCCCATACTGTTACTGAATAATACCTCCATACTGTTACTGAATAATACCCCCATACTGTTACTGAATAATACCCCCATACTGTTACTGAATAATACCTCCACACTGTTACTGAATAATACTCCCATACTGTTACTGAATAATACCTCCATACTGTTACTGAATAATACTCCCATACTGTTACTGAATAATACCCCCATACTGTTACTGAATAATACCCCCATACTGTTACTGAATTATACTCCCATACTGTTACTGAATACCTCCATACTGTTACTGAATAATACCTCCATACTATTACTGAATAATACCTCCATACTGTTACTGAATAATACCCCCATACTGTTACTGAATAATACCCCCATACTGTTACTGAATACCTCCATACTGTTACTGAATAATACCCTCATACTGTTACTGAATACCTCCATACTGTTACTGAATAATACCTCCATACTGTTACTGAATAATACCTCCATACTTTTACTGAATAATACCCCCATACTGTTACTGAATAATACCCCCATACTGTTACTGAATTAAACTACCAAACCATGATCACATATTACTACAACATAGTGTCAGAAAAAACCCACCATACTGTTAGTGAATAAATCACACTATATATAGACCAATATTACCACCATATAGGGACCTTATAGAGGTAGATGCCAGTTATACCCCATACTGTTACTGAATAATACCCCCATACTGTTACTGAATAATACCTCCACACTGTTACTGAATAATACTCCCATACTGTTACTGAATAATACACCCATACTGTTACTGAATAATACCCCCATACTGTTACTGAATAATACCTCCATACAGTTACTGAATAATACTCCCATACTGTTACTGAATACCTCCATACTGTTACTGAATAATACCTCCATACTATTACTGAATAATACCTCCATACTGTTACTGAATAATACCCCCATACTGTTACTGAATAATACCCCCATACTGTTACTGAATACCTCCATACTGTTACTGAATAATACCCTCATACTGTTACTGAATACCTCCATACTGTTACTGAATAATACCTCCATACTGTTACTGAATAATACCTCCATACTTTTACTGAATAATACCTCCATACTGTTACTGAATAATACCCCCATACTGTTACTGAATAATACACCCATACTGTTACTGAATAATACACCCATACTGTTACTGAATAATACCTCCATACTGTTACTGAATAATACTCCCATACTGTTACTGAATAATACCCCCATACTGTTACTGAATAATACACCCATACTGTTACTGAATAATACACCCATACTGTTACTAAATAATACCCCCATACTGTTACTGAATAATACTCCCATACTGTTACTGAATAATACCTCCATACTGTTACTGAATAATACTCCCATACTGTTACTGAATAATACCCCCATACTGTTACTGAATACCTCCATACTGTTACTGAATAATACCCTCATACTGTTACTGAATACCTCCATACTTTTACTGAATAATACCCCCATACTGTTACTGAATAATACCCCCATACTGTTACTGAATAAAACTACCAAATCATGATCACATATTACTACAACATAGTGTCAGAAAAAATCCACCATACTGTTAGTGAATAAATCACACTATATATAGACCAATATTACCACCATATAGTGACCTTATAGAGGTAGATGCCAGTTATACACAAGATATCTGCAGACCATATAAGTGATTACAGTATAGTTATATCGAGTGACTATTGTGGCAAATTTTTTTACATTTTTATACTTCTTTTTTTTGGTAGGTTCCGCTGGAGCGTTTGGACTACTCCGATGATCTACTTTTTAAAAAAAAATAAAATGGTGAAAGAGGGTTGCATGGGGGAGTTTAGATTTCAATAAAAGTTTTTCTTATGTCTGTTTTTTTTAATACTTTATTATGGCCTTGGAAATGGCTGTTGTCTGATTGAGAGCGTCCATTACTAAGAAGGGGCTTAGTGTTAGCCAGTAAAAAGGCTATCACTAACCCCTATTATTACCCCGGTTTTCACTGCCGCGAGGGGAGTACGATCCAGTACCCGACCATCTGAAGCGACGGTAAGGCCGCAGGGCGGCCACAGATTGGTTTTACCAGGCTGGGTAGGGATAAAAAAACGTGGCCCTTCCCACCCTGGGGATGCTAGCCGGCAGCTGCTTTATTGTATCTGGCTGGTTGTGAAAAATAGTGGGAACCCCACGTCTTTTAAAAAAAATAAATAATAGAAAAAAAATTACGTGAGATCCCCTCCATTTTTCATAACCAGCCAGATACAATAAAGCAGCAGCAGCCTAGCATTACCAGGGTGGGAAGGGCCATGGTTTTTGGCCATTCCGAGCCTGATAGTACCAGCCTGCGGCCACCCCAGTACCCGCCCTTCTCTTCAGACGGTCGGGTGCTGGATCGTACCCAGCTCTTCCCGGTACTCCTGGTGGCGGTGGGTATCGGGGTAATAATAGGGGTTAGTGCTAGCCTTATTACTGGCTAACACTAAGCCCCTTCTTAGTAATGGACGCTCTCAATCAGACAGCAGCCATTACTAAGGCGGTAATGAAGTATTAAAAAAGAGACAAAGAAATTTATTTTATTGAAATGACAACTCTTCCACACAATCCACTTTAACCATTTTATTAAAAAAAAAGAAATAAAGCTTAAATCAGCGAAGTAGTCCAACGAATCTACGACGTAGTCCAAATGGTCCAGCGGAACCTGCAAAACAAAAATTAGCAGTATGAAAAATAAAAATAAAGATGGCTGCCCCCACAGACGTACAAACATATGAATAAATAGCTACCTTCGGAAACATATTAAAATAATTAGAAAAATTAGGCCCATAAAATAAAACATATCAAATAAAAAAAAATAATTATAACACCTTTCTTTTAAAGAGAACCTTTCAACTCCCCATACATGTGCAGCTGAGTGCAGCATGTAATGGGGAGGGCTGCACAAACTCTGGGGCACTTTCCAATTTTTTCTTAGCCTCCTTCGTAATTTAGATATCAGTGCTGTAATATTTGGCGCCCGATATTTAAATAACCCCATGAACTGTCAATGGGGAGGTAATTGGCAAGGGGGCGTGTAACATCGCTGTGACACTGTCCAATCAGCTACGGTCAGCGTTACAGCAAGAGCTGGAGAGAGAGAGCGTGCGCGCAGCTCCGCCACCACTAAGGAACACAAGAGGAGAAGAGTGTGAATTCTTCTTCTTCTGTTCCATGGCATCGGAGCTGTGCGCGCACGCACGCTCTCACTCTTTAGCTCTCGGCAGACAAGAACGACGACAAGACTAATCTCTCACCTGAGATCACAGTCTTGTACTTGCCTGCCGAGAACTGAAGAGTGAGAGCGTGCGTGCGCACATGATCTCCTTTCTCCAGCTCTTGCTGTTGACATTGTCCGTAGCGGATTGGGCAGTGTCACAGCGATGTTACACGCCCCCTTGCCAATTACCGCCCCATTTGCAGTTCATGGGGTTATTTAAATATCGGGCGCAAAATATTACAGCACCGATACCTAAGTAAGGAAAGAGGGTAGGAAAAAATATATAAAGTGCCCCAGAGTTTGTGCAGCCCTGACCATTACACGCTGGACTCAAATGCAAATCTGTGGGCAGGTGAAGCATTCTCTTTAGGGGAGATACAGACGGACGTTGCGTTTTTGCGCGCGCAAACAACGCTGCGTTTTGCGCGCGCAAAAACCATTTGACAGCTGCGTGTGTCATCCGTGTCTGATGCGCGGTTGCGTGATTTTCGCGCAGCCGCCATCATAGAGATGAGGCTAGTCGACGCCCGTCACTGTCCAAGGTGCTGAAAGAGCTAACTCTTTCAGCACCCTCGACAGTGAATGCCGAACACAATATCGAAAAAGCTGTTGAAAAAAAAGAAAAAGTTCGTACTTACCGAGAACTTCCCGGCCGTTGCCTTGGTGACGCGTCCTTGGTGACGCGCCTCTCGACATCGAGCCCCACCTCCCTGGATGACGCGCCAGTCCATGTGACCGCTGCAGCCTGTGCTTGGCCTGTGATTGGCTGGAGCTGTCACTTGGACTGAATTGTCATCCCGGGAGGTCAGACTGGAGGAAGACGCCGGGAGTTATCGGTAAGTCAGAACTTCGGGTTTTTTTCTACAGGTTCATGTATATTGGGATCGGAAGTCACTGTCCATGGTTCTGAAACAGTTTAACTCTTTCAGCACCATTGACAATTTTTTTGCCGGGTTCGGCCAAAACGAGTTCGGGCGAACCCTGTGAAGTTCGGTTCGCTTGTCCGGCTTCGCTCATCGCAAAGACACTCCGTTTGGATGTTCGGAAACAGAAAAGCACGTGGTGCTTTTCTGTTTACATTCATCCTTTTGACAGCTGGTGCGCTGTTTGAGTCGGTTCGCACGGAAGTGCTACCTGCATGGTTTTCACGCACCCATTGACTTCAATGGGTGCGTGATGTGCGAAATACGCAGAGTTATTGAACCTGTCGCACTTTTTGCGCAGCAGACAAACGCTGCGCAAAAAGCACGGACTGTCTGTACTGCCCCATAGACTTGTATTGGTCCATGCGTGCCGCGTGAAAACCACGCGGCCCGCACGGACCGAATACACGCTCGTGTGAATCCCCGCTTAAAGTGTAACAACTTTTTTTAAAAACGTTTGACATGTCAGAAGTTTTGATCAGTGGGGTCCGAACACTGAGACCCCCCACTAGTCGCTAAAACGAGGCAGCAGAAGTGCTTGGGTGAGCGGTGTGCCGCTTCAATTCTGTTTGGCTTTCCTTGGAGCAGTGTACGGGCTCAATAGAAAGTCTAGGAGTCCGTACACCGCTCACTCGGCTGAAAGTCGATCATAAATGAAGCGGCACAGCGCTCACCCGAGCACTTCTGCTGCTTAGTTTTAGCGAACGGTGGGGGCCTCAGTGCTCGGTCCCCCACCGATGAAAACTTCGGACATGTCACCATGATATATAAAGATATCTATTAATGCGATTGGTGCAAGTTTTAATTACTTTTTATTGAAAATGATTTGCACTTTTTGAGATACAGCTGCTTTGTATCCTGTATACAGAGCAGCTGTATATTGCGCTGAGACCTGAATCCATTAGGTCGCCTATTACCGATCACATCTAAGTTATGAACTTAGATGTGATCGGTAACAGCTCGATCCTGCAGGACTCGCTGACACTGAATCAGTCAGTCCCGCTGACCTGACGAATACAGCGCTATATACATTATATAATATATTTATTTTAATTAGCGGGGGCAGGTTTATGGGGAAGGATTAGGGCCTGTTCAGATCAGCGTTGGCTTTCCGTTCCGGGGTTCCGTGGGAGGTTTCCGTCAGGTGAACCCCGCAACGGAAAGTCAAACTGAAACCACAGCTTCCGTTTCAGTCACCATTGAAATCAATGGTGACGGAAACATTGCTAATGGTTTCCGTTCGTCACCATTCCGGCAGGTTTCCGTTTTTGTGATGGAATCAATAGCGCAGTCGACTGCGCTAATGGTGACGGAAACGGAAGCTGTGGTTTCAGTTTGAATTTCCGTTGCGGGGTTACCTCCGACGGAATCCCAGAACGGAAAGCCAACGCTGATGTGAACAGGCACTAAGGCTTCTTTCACACTAGCATTAATACACGTTTACCTCTCTTCCGTCAGAGGAAGAGAGGATCGATACGTTAAACGGAAAGCAACGGCTCAATTAGAATTACCATTGCTTTCAATGGTAATTATTTTGTATCAGTTGCTTTCCGTTTGTCTCCGTTCGCTAAGTTTCCGTTTTTTTTAAAGGAAACAAAAGTGCAGTCTGCAGAACTTTTATTTCCGTTCAAAAGAACGGAAACCTAGCGAATGGAGACAAATGGAAAGCAACTGATACAAAAGAATTACCATTGAAAGCAATGGTAATTCTAATGGAGCCGTTGCTTTCCGTTTAACGTATCGATCCTCTCTTCCTCTGACGGAAGAAAGGTAAATGTATATTAATGCTAGTGTGAACAAAGCCCAATACAAGTAAGATATTAATAATATTAAATAAAAAATAAAATGACAGGCACTATCATTTTATCCTGTCTCTGCTGCGTGTGGGTGGTGACTGGTCAGAGGACTCACAGTCAGACTCGCTGCCGCATACAGTGTGCACTGGGAGTGACTGTGAGACTCACCAGTCACAGCTCTGCTTGTAGCTTTCCCACGCTAATGAAGCACAGGAAAGCTACAAAGCCAGGAGTATACTGCAAGGGGGGCGGGGTCTGGGCGTTTTACTGACAGCAGAGGGCTCTATAGGGGGGAATTATCCCCCACCATAGAGCCCTGACTAGTTACTATACTGAAAGGTTAGGGGGGTTTGAGCATCTGACTGACTGCTCTAAAGGGGGGGGTCAGATTCCCCCCCTATAGAGCTCTATGCAGTAAGTCAGACGCTCAGACCCTCCCCCACCCACACGAATACTTCCATTATAGTGATGTGAGGACTCTATGGGGTGGATTATTCCAGCCCCATAGAGCCCTCTGCTGTCGGTAAAATGCCCAGACCCCCCCTTGCAGTATACTCACGTCACGGGTCCCGGTCCCAGCAAGGGAACTTACTTACCTCATGCTTCTCGTCGCTCGTCCCTCCTGCAGACTTGCTCCTCTCTGGCTGCATGTGCTGTGTACAGCGTCAGAGAGGAGGAGGAGTGTTACAGACGTTCGGCACGTCTGCTATGTGCGTCTGCATGGCCCCTCCCCTCCGGTCCAGTCCGTCCCGGGCTGAAAATGCCGCCCCCCCCCCCCCGTTTGTGTAGGTGGTGCCGCCTGAGGCCGTCGGCTCACCTGGCCTCATGGCAGGTGCGGCACTGGGCATACCTATACTATGTGGGGATTTTAATTTGGCCATTAACCCTTTGATTGATACGTCCTCCGGGCAGACCTCCCTGGCATATAATAAGTTGAATAAATTGAGAAAGAGGCTCAGAGATATGCAACTTTGTGATGCGTGGCATTTAGCTCATAGAGATTTCACCTTTTATTCCTTTGCCCATAACTCCTACAGCAGGATAGACTATATCCTGGTTCACCATAGCTTACTATCTTTTGTGGTGGATACTTCCATAGGCAGTGTGTTTCTCTCTGAACACGCTCCGGTGTCTTGTGCACTGCGCTTTTCACCGCTGCGATGCAGAGCATTTACCTGGCGGCTCAACGAGTCTTTGCTGAAGGATTCCTTGTGTATGCTAGAGCTGAAAAAAACAGTGGAGACGCAACTGCTCCGGCGGTGAAATAGGAGGCCCTCAAATGTGTGCTTAGGGGGTCCTTATCAAGCATGGTTCTTGCCTTAAGAGGGAGCGGGGTGTGAAGCTGAATGTGCTACTAGTCCAGTTGCAGTCTCTAGAATCCCAGCATAAGCAGGCATTGCAAGAACGTACACTTCGAGAACTTACTAGGACACGCCATGACATTCAACTTATGTTGGACAAGAATATCGCTCGGCTCCGTCAGGTTTGCTCCCGCTATTATTATGAGTGGGGTAATAAAGTGGGAAGGGCATTGGCGGGAGCGATGCATGAGCGTGGGGCGTCTTCTTTTATACCCTCTATAAGAACTGAGTCGGGGGAGCTGGCGTACAAGACGGAGGATATAGCATCGTCCTTTTGTGCATACTACTCATCGCTTTATAATCTGCCCTCTCCAACTTCGGGTAATATTCCTCCCGAGCAGCTGCCCTCTCTATCGGAGTATATTAGGGAAACAGCGTTGCCAGGGTTGTCCCGAGATGATGCTCTGAGTCTAGATTTACCGTTCACTAAAGAGGAGATAATGCAGGTTATTAAAGCTTTACCAGTTGGGAAGAGTCCGGGGCCAGATGGGTACACGGCGGGTTTCTACAAGTCATTAGTGGAGGAATTGGTACAGTCGTTGCAGGAGTAGTTTAATTCCATATCGGACCAGGCTAAATTCCCGGATTCATTTTTGCAGGCGCATATCACGGTCATCCCAAAAGAGGGTAGGGATCCGCAACACTGTGCGAGCTATAGGCCGATCTCTCTCATCAATACGGACGCTAAGATGTATGTGAAGCTGATAGCAAATAGACTGGCCGGGTTCCTGGGATCACTGATTCACCCGGATCAAGTGGGTTTTGTCCCAAGGCGCGAAGCCGGAGATAATATGCTTAAAGAGGCTCTGTCACCAGATTTGCAACCCCTATCTGCTATTGCAGCAGATAGGCGCTGCAATGTAGATTACAGTAACGTTTTTATTTTTTAAAAAACGAGCATTTTTGGCCAAGTTATGACCATTTTTGTATTTATGCAAATGAGGCTTTCTAAAGTACAACTGGGCGTGTATTATGTGCGTACATCGGGGCGTGTTTACTACTTTTACTAGCTGGGCTTTCTGACGAGAAGTATCATCCACTTCTCTTCAGAATGCCCAGCTTCTGGCAGTGCAGACACAGCCGTGTTCTCGAGAGATCACGCTGTGACGTCACTTCCCCAGGTCCTGCATCGTGTCAGACGAGCGAGGACACATCGGCACCAGAGGCTACAGATGATTCTGCAGCAGCATCGGCGTTTGCAGGTAAATCGATGTAGCTACTTACCTGCAAACGCTGATGCTGCTGCAGAATCAACTGTAGCCTCTGGTGCCGATGTGGCCGACACGATGCAGGACCTGTGAGTGACGTCACAGATCTGCACTGCCAGAAGCTGGGCGTTCTGAAGAGAAGTGGATGATACTTCTCATCAGAACGCCCAGCTAGTAAAAGTAGTAAACACGCCCCGATGTACGCACATAATACACGCCCAGTGGTACTTTTACTTTTCAACACGCCCAGTTGTACTTTTGCAAGCCTCATTTGCATAAATACAAAAATGGCCATAACTTGGCCAAAAATGCTCGTTTTTTAAAAATAAAAACGTTACTGTAATCTACATTGCAGCGCCTATCTGCTGCAATAGCAGATAGGGGTTGCAAAATCTGGTGACAGAGCCTCTTTAAGACCTTCTCCCTGATTCATCACGTGAAGGAGAGTAGCATTCCATGTATGCTCTTGTCGCTGGATGCGGAGAAGGCAGTTGATCGGGTGGATTGGGGATTCCTGGAAGCGGATTTAAGTCAGATGGGAGTGGGTCAGTTAATGCTGACGCGTATATTGTCCCTCTACAATAATCCCCAGGCGAGAATTAGGATTAATGGTTCTCTATCTGCTCCATTTAGGATTGGGAATGGTACTAGACAGGGCTGCCCACTTTCACCCCTGTTATTCGCAGTGGTTATGGAACATCTTTTGGTAGCGGTGAGGAAAAATACTGACATAAAGGGGTGTTAAGGTAGGAAATATGCACTTTAAGGTATCTGCGTTTGCTGATGACTTACTATTTTATATTACACAACCACACCCATCATTACCGCCTCTGATGAAATCCATACGGACGTATAGTTATTTTAGTAATTATAAGATGAATATCTCTAAGAGCGAGGCCATGAACATTTCATTGCCGGCTTCTGAAGTTCATCAGGTGCGTAGTAATTATTCTTTCTCATGGAAGACGGGCTCTCTGAAGTATCTAGGGGTGCGGATACCTGTTGCTCTTGCGGATTCCTACTCTCTCAATTTCCTGCCTATTCTCCAAACACTTAGAGCTGATTTGGCCAAGTGGGAAGCCAAGGATTTTTCTTGGCTGGGAAGAATAAGTGCGGTAAAAATGAATGTCCTGCCTCGATTGATGTATCTCTTTCAGACGGTTCCGTGTGTACTTCCTAGGGGTTTTTTCCTTCAGTTAAATAAAGCACTGAACAGGTTTCTTTGGCGAGGTAGACCACCTAGGATTGTGTAAGCTACTCTTTTCAAGAGAAAGCGGTGTGGGGGATTGGGATTGCCTGACTGTCTGGCCTATTACTTTGCAGCGGTGAGTGTTAGAGTATTAGACTGTTTCCACCATGCGAACTCTAAGCTATGGGTGAGGTTGGAGGACTTTTTGTCGCCGGTTCCCCTTACTGCACTCCCATGGCTTCGGTTGAGGTACTATACAGTGAGAGGCAGTGCTCTGCTCCCTCTGGTGGCGGGACAAGTGGTACTCACGTATAAACGTTTACGGGCTTTAGCGATAGTGATACCTCCTGATGGTCCGCTGGTGGCGATATCACATAATGTTGATTTTCCCCCTGGGATGCATCCCAATTTCTTAGCCTATGCATCCAGACCTTCGCCTCTGACTTTTCGCAATGTGCTAGTGAGTCAGGGTCTTAGGTCTTTTGAGGCACTGGTCCCGGAACTGGAGAGATCATTGGTTGGGCGGTGGGATTTTTTGAAGCTGCAGCATTTCTAAACTGATAATAAAACGAGGCTGTGTTTGCATAGAGATCTGACACCGCTGGAGCAGTTATGTGTTGCTTCATCCCCCCAGTTAAAACTATCTCCCTCATTTACAATTTTTTACAGGACTTAAAGAGACTCTGTCACCACATTATAAGTGCCCTATCTCCTATATAAGGAGATGGGCGCTGTAATGTAGGTGACAGAAGTGCTTTTTATTTAAAAAAAACGATCTTTTTTCACAAAGTTAGGAGCGATTTAAGTTTATGCTAATGAGCTTTCTTAATGCCCAAGTGGGCGTACTTTTACTTTCGACCAAGTGGGCGTTGTACAGAGGAGTGCATGACGCTGACCAATCAGCATCATGCACTCCTCTCCATTAATTTACACTGCACTAGCGATATAGATATATCGCTATGTGCAGCCTCATACACAAGCCCTAACATTACTAGTGTCCTGATAATGAATACACATGATCATCCAGCCTGGACGTCATGTGTACTCAGAATACTGACACTTCTGAATCTTTTTTGTGAGATTCCAGCAACGGATACGAAATTTCGCGAGATCTCGGAGCTAAACGAGATTTGGTTTCACTTGCCGGAATCTCACTCAAAAAAGATTCAGACGTGTCAGGATTCTGAGTACACATGACGTCCAGGCTGGATGGTCATGTGTATTCATTATCAGGACACACTAGTAATGTTAGGGCTTGTGTATGAGGCTGCACATAGCGATATTGCAGTGTAAATGAATGGAGAGGAGTGCATGATGCTGATTGGTCAGCGTCATGCACTCCTCTGTACAACGCCCACTTGGTCGAAAGTAAAAGTATGCCCACTTGTACATTAAGAAAGCTCATTAGCATAAACTTAAATCGCTTCTAACTTTGTGAAAAAAGATCGTTTTTTTAAATAAAAAGCATTACTGTCACCTACATTACAGCGCCCATCTCCTTATATAGGAGATAGGGCACTTATAATGTGGTGACAGAGTCTCTTTAAGTCATGACGTTCCTCCATCCTTTGTGAAGGGATTGGGAGAGGGAGAGGGAGCTTACTTTGCCCCCGTCGCCGGCTGACTGGTCAAAAGCATTTGCCTTGTGCCATAGATTCTCTATTTCTTGTAAAGCCCAGGAAACTAATTACAAGATATTGTCTAGGTGGTATAGGGTTCCAGCATTGCTTCACTCATTTAATCCGGCGGTACCTGATGAATGTTGGCGGTGTAGCAGGGTGGGTGGAACTATGCTGCACATCTGGTGGGGATGCCCGTTAATCAACGCATTCTGGTCTACAGTAGTGGACCTGATACACAGGATCACGGGTCAGGTGCTTCCCAATACCCCGGAGGTGTTGCTATGCTCCATGCTCCCCGGAGCGGTCAAAAGATACACGAAAACCTTGATTAGTTTCCTGCTGATCGCAGCGCGCACTGTTATCCCACGTTTATGGAAGACCAGTAGCGTGCCAACGATTACCAGTGGCGGATTATCATATGGGCGATTCGGGCGGCCGCCCGGGGCCCGAGGCTCCCAGGGGGCCCATGGCAGCCCGAACCGCACATCATCTTGCAAAGCTACCTATTCAGCGCGCTAGCGCTGCTAACTAACAAAGATGAGGAGGGGAGGAGCAGGGAATTGGCCGGGAAAGGGGTAGGACACGCCTCCCTGACAAGTGCGGGCCGCCGCCATTGAGTAACAGAACAGCGACGGACGGCTGTTCTGTTACTCCGAATCTGCAAGACAAGAGCCGGGCGGTCGGTCACCGGCGCTGAGGTCAGTACAGCAGGCTTAGCCTCCTGCCCAACTGGTTCCCGACCGCTGGCTGTATTTTTACGGCCAGTGGTCAGGGACGGGTCCTTAAAACCCGAGTCATAGACTTTCTACGGCTCGGGTTTTAACTTGCTGCCCGCGCGATCGGGCAGCTGAATGTCGGGTCTCCGGCTGTCAGTGACTGCCGGGGACCCTGAGGAGAAGACAGAAGCAGCTTTCGCTGCTTCTGTCTTCTCCGATGTCTTCTTACACAGCGTTCAATGAACGCTGTGTATAGGAATAGAGACAGCAGCAGCGGCGCTGTCTCTATTCCTCCCGGTGATCATGTGACTGGTCACATGATCGCAGGGTGCCGTTACTGACAGACTACTGCTGGGTCTAACTAGACCCAGCACAGCCCTATTAGTGACAATCGTCACTATGAGAGGGCTGATTTCCCCTGTAACTGGGGCTGCTGTGCAGCTCCAGTTACAGTGGAAAAACATGGTGTAAAAGAAAGAAAAAATATATATAAAGTTCCCCAAAGGTCTTTTTTGACCTTTGAGGAACAGACCACAGTAATAAAAAAATAGGAAAGTAAAGTGCAAAAAAAATGAAATAATAAATACACATAAAATACCCACCCCAATAAAAACCGTCGTCGTCCCCCCGCCAATCATTGTTGTAACGCTAGCGCTGACCCAATTACCCTAATATAGACATGTAATATATTAAAATTTACGGTAAACAATGACGATCACAAATAAAAGGTCTATTTTAGGGTAAAACTATGTTATTACCAAAAAAAATAGCTGAAACGTAAAAAAGCTTATTTTTTTACTATTATTTTCAAACTTTATGAATAAAAATTCTAAAATAGCAAAAAAGGTGTGTATAAAAACGATAAAAAAAAAGAAACCTGCATTGTCTACGGAAAAAACGTCGCAAAAATCACGTCGTTTTTATTTTTTTATAAAAATGTGTGTTTGGTGCAACTTTGTAATTACGTTTTATTAAAAAATATTTTCACTTTTTGAGATACAGCTGCTTTGTATCCTGTATCCGTCAGGTCAGCAGGACTGACGGGATCAGTGAAACGGGCCCTGCGCTAAATTATAATCTTAGATGTGATAGATTTGAGGTGGATCCTGCGTGTCACTGATCCTGTCAGTCCTGCTGACCTGACGGATACAGGATACAAAGCAGCTGTATCTCAAAAAGTAAAAATATTTTTTAATAAAACGTAATTACAAAGTTGCACCAAACACACATTTTTATAAAAAATAAATAAAAACGACGTGATTTTTGCGACGTTTTTTCCATAGACAATGCAGGTTTCGTTTTTTATCGTTTTTATACACACCTTTTTTGCTATTTTACAATTTTTTTTCATAAAGTTTGAAAATAATAGTAAAAAAATAAGCTTTTTTACGTTTCAGCTATTTTTTTTGGTAATAACATAGTTTTACCCTAAAATAGACCTTTTATTTGTAATCGTCATTGTTTACCGTAAATTGTAATATATTACATGTCTATATTAGGGTAATTGGGTAATATATATATATATATATATATATATATATATATATATAAAATTATGATATAAAGTTTTTAAATGTGTACATAACCTTGTGGCACTATATACAAGGGGGAGCGCTGTGTGCCTCTATATACAAGGGGGAGCGCTGTGTGCCACTATATACAAGGGGGAGCGCTGTGTGCCACTATATACAAGGGGGAGCGCTGTGTGGCACTATATACAAGGGGGAGCGCTGTGTGGCACTATATACAAGGGGGAGCGCTGTGTGCCACTATATACAAGGGGGAGCGCTGTGTGCCACTATATACAAGGGGGAGCGCTGTGTGGCACTATATACAAGGGGGGGGGGCTGTGTAGTGCTATCCACAGTGGTATGTGTGTGGCACTCTTTATAGGGGGGGGCTTTTTGGTGCTATTTACAAGAGGGGGAGGGCTGTGTGGCGCTCTCTACAGGGCGCTGTATGGCACTATCTATATGGGGCTGTGTGTAACGCTCTCTACGGGGAGGATGTGTGATATATAGAGGGGGCTGTGTATGGCGATATCTATGGGGGTGTGTAATATCTACAGGGGCACTATGTACAGGGGGCTGTGTGTATGTGTTGTTTTACAGTGTGTGGTATTATTATATTCAGGCACGCAGTGTTTGGTGCTATTATATTTAGGGGCACAGTATGTGGCACCATGATAACTTTATTTTCGTTTATAGGTGTGGAAATGTTGGAAAAGTGAGGAGACGTCTGAGTGGCAAATTCTGCAGAAATGAGTCATGGCCGGGAGAAGTCGTCATGAGCGCTGGACCGGATGTAGAAGAAAAGAGGAAAAAAACGACTAGAATCTGAGACGTCGTTACCTGTGAGTCACTAGATTTATAGAGAATCTGTCACCTCTCCTGACATGTTTATTATAAGAATCCTTGTATTTCACAAAAAGTCTTTCTGCAGTCCAGGACTGATAGACAATTCCCCTTGTCAGGAGGTTGTGTCCCTGCACAGTGTGATACTCTCAGTATGTAGGGACACAGCCCTGTGACAAGGGAAATCGTAACACTGTTAATGCTTGCCCAAAAAAGTAGTGTCAAAAATAGTTACGGCGCGGCAGGGCGGCGGTGAGGAAGGGGGCCCAAGTTTGGGTAACAGCCCAGGGCCCATGGTCTACTTAATCCGCCACTGACGATTACTGACTGGTTTCAGGAGATACTGCATCTGCAGAGAATGGAGGAAGCAATACGGGACCAACACACAAATTCTGGGACTGCGGGGTTGGTCTCGCAGGCTTGGAGGGAGTTCTGTGAGTCAGAGGATTATTTGCTGTATGCATAGGTCCCACGGGGTGTGTAGGATAGGTTTCCCGGCAGCTTGAGGGAGAAGTCCGCTAGCTGAAAGCAGGGGGAGCACATGCACTGTATTGAGGGGGAGGTGGCTGGGCTGGAGGGGGGGGATTTGATTGGTCTGATCCGTTAGATGATGTTTGGGTTCTCTTGATCTGCTTACATATTTTATCCTCTCTCTGATTCCGGGGCGTAAATATAAGTTCATTGTGATGTGTAATGGTTCTGATGCCGATTGCTGTGGTGCAAGACCTAATACGCTAAGGCCGGATTCACACAAGCGTGTGCGTTTTGCGCACGCAAAAAACGTGGCATTTTGCGTGCGCAAAAGGCACTTAACAGCTCCGTGTGCCGTGATCATATGGTGCGCGGCTGCGTGTTTTTCGCGCAGCCGGCATCATTATGACACACCGTTTGTATGTTTGTAAACAGAAAAGCACGTGGTGCTTTTCTGTTTTCCTTCATACTTTTCACTGCTGTTGCGCGAATAACGCGCGTCCCACGGAAGTGCTTCCATGTGGTGCGCGTGATTTTCACGCACCCATTGACTTCAATGGGTGCGTGATGCGCGAAATACGCACAAAGAATGGACATGTCGTGAGTTTTACGCAGCGGACTTACGCTGCATAAAAATCACGGACTGTCTGCACGGCCCCGCAAACTAATATAGGTCCGTGCGAGGCGCGTGAAAATCACGCGCGTTGCACGGACGTATATCACGTTCGTCTGAATAAGCCCTAACTGTCAAATGAAGAATGACTGTTACAATACACTGCACTACATAAGTAGTGCAGTGTATTGTACTGTGGATCAGAAGACCAGATGTTCAAGTCCTCAGGTAAGTGTAAAAAAACAAAGTGAAATAGGTAAAAAAAAAATGTTAAAGAAAAATAAATAAATAAAAACCACAATCGCCCTGTATCCCTGATCAACTCCTTTATAATTAGAAAAAAAATGTAAAACATGAAAAAAACCTATATATAATAAGTATCGCCGCGTTCGGAACAGCCTGATCTATAAAAATATCACATTATTTTTACCGCACGGTGAAAACCTTAATTTTTTTTATAAAAAACAATGACAGCATTTTATTTTTTGGTCATCTTGTCTCAAAAAAATGTAATAAAAAGTGATCAAAAAGTTGCAAGTAACGCAAAATGGTACCAATAGGAACTACAGTTAGTCACGCATAAAACAAGTCCTCCCGCAGCGATATCAACTAAAAAATAAAAAATAAAAAAGTTATGGCTGTCAGAATATTCCGAAACTAAAACATGATTTTTTTTAGAAAAGAGTATTTTTATTGTGGAAATGTAGTAAAACGTAAAAAAAACAATATACATTTGGTGTCGCTGTAATCGTGTCGACCCGCTGAAAAAAGTTAACATGTTGTTTATACTGCACGGTGAACACTAAAAAAAAAAAAAAAAAAAAAAAAAAAAAAAATGTGCTAGAATGGCTGTTTTTTCGTTTCCTTAAAAAATTGAATAAATAGTGATAAAAAAAAATCGCATGTACCCCAAAATAGAACTAATAAAAATGACAGCTCGTTCCACAAAAAAACAAGCCCTCACACAGCTCCGTTAACTGACAAATAACACATTATGACTCTCAAAAGAATTTCACTAAATACCCCACATCATCATTTGCTGGCCCCCACAGGTGGACACTGTAGATGCAGCGGAGATGAGGAAACTTTAGGGCCTTGTGCTGCTTATAGGGCTAGTGAAGAAGTCAAAGATTAGGCAACACTGGAGCGCAGATATTTTGTATAATACCCAATAAACCCGGCATGTGCATAAAGGATTGGTTCAAAGCGTACCACACCAATCCATGGATTATTCATTCACCCAATTATTACATCATCCTATTATGCCCTGATTTACCTCGCCCAGCTTACATATACCCTGATGTTCTCCACCCAGCTTACACATACCCTGATGTACTCCGCCCAGCTTACATCTACCCCCACATTATAAGCTGAAATACCAGTAAAACACCAAGCAAAATCTGCGCTTCAAAAGCCAAATGGTGGTCCAACTGAGCCTGGCAGTGTGCCCAAACGGGAATTTATGACCACATATGGGCTATTACTGTATTCTGGAGAACCCGCTTAACAATTTATGGGGTGTGTGTCTACGGTGGTACAAGCTGGGCACAACACATTGGGCACTGAAATGGCATATCTGTGGAAAACGTCAATTTTCAATCTGCAACATCTATTGTGTACTCATTTTTGCAAAACACTTGTGGGGTCAAAATGCTCACTACACCCCTAGATAAATTCTTTGAGGGATCTAGTTTCCAAAATGGTGTAATTTTTCGGGGGTACCTGTAATGATAGGGGTAGGGAAACGGACAAGTGAGCCCTAATCTACCAACCACTCTGTCCCTGCCTACTTGCAACGACCCGCCCTAGGCGACGGGGTACAACTGGGCGGCGGTCCCTACGCTCAGTAAGTGCACGAAACAGACAAGGGTACACAAAGCTAGGGAAATGGGGCAGTTGCCCACGGCAACACCGCGAGCAACAAGAGAGGCGAACGAGCCGAGTCAAACCAGGAGAGTACGAGGTACCAAACGCAGAGCAGAAGAGTAGTCAGTAAGCCAGGGTCAGTATGGAGCAGGATCAAGTAGTCAGGAGCTGTAGCTGGGCCAGGAAACCACACGAGAAGAATCACAAGCACTGGAGGAACAGGAAAGGCAGGTATAAATAGACAGAAGGCGGGAGCTAGCTGAGTCTGGCCAGGCTGCGATAGGCTCTCCCACTCCTAAGCCTGCCAGCCTGAGTGGTGGAAGCTGGAGTCAGTCTCAGACACATAGACTCAGGTGCCGACTGATTACCTATGGGCGTTAACCCCGCTGTGCCTGGCAGATCCTTTACAGTACCCCCCCTTTTATGAGGGGCCACCGGACCCTTTCTAAGTGGACCTGGTTTATTGGGGAAACGAAGGTGGAACTTCCTGACCAATACCCCAGCGTGAACATCCCGGGCGGGTACCAAAGTCCTCTCCTCAGGCCCGTATCCTCTCCAATGGACCAGGTACTGGAGGGAGCCTTGGAATGTCTTGCTGTCCACAATCTTGGCCACCTCGAATTCCACCCCCTCAGGGGTGAGAACTGGAATAGGAGGTCTCCTCGAGGGAGCTAAGGACGGGGAGCAGCGTTTAAGGAGGGAGGCATGAAACACGTCGTGTATTCGAAAAGATGGGGGCAACTCCAGTCGGAAGGAGACAGGATTGAGGACTTCATTGACCTTATACGGCCCAATAAACCGGGGAGCAAATTTCTTGGACGGGACCTTAAGGCGCAAGTTCCTAGACGATAACCACACCAGATCCCTGACCATAAACAAGGGGTTAGCAGAACGTCTTCTATCAGCCTGAGATTTTTGTACGCTCTGGGACGCCTCTAGGTTCTTCTGAACCTGGGCCCAGACTGTGCACAGTTCCCGATGAACGACCTCTACCTCGGGATTGTTGGAACTAGCAGGTGAAACGGAGGAGAACCGTGGATTAAACCCAAAATTACAGAAAAAGGGGGAGACCCCTGACGAGTTACTGATCCGGTTATTGAGTGAAAATTCGGCGAGGGGAATGAATGAGACCCAATCATATTGACAGTCAGAGATAAAACACCTTAAATATTGTTCTAGAGATTGATTAGTCCTCTCAGTTTGGCCATTAGTTTCAGGATGGAAGGCAGAGGAGAAGGACAGATCAATCTCCAACTTTTTACAGAAGGCTCTCCAAAACAATGAAACAAATTGTACCCCTCTGTCCAAAACAATATTGACAGGGACCCCATGGAGACGCAGGATGTGTTTGACAAACAAGGTAGCTAACGTCTTGGCATTGGGTAGTTTCTTGAGGGGCACAAAGTGGCACATCTTACTGAAGCGGTCTACTACAACCCACACCACCGACTTGCCTTGAGATGGAGGCAAATCGGTGATAAAATCCATGGAGATATGGGTCCAAGGTCTCTGGGGAATGGGCAAAGAACGTAGTAAGCCCGCTGGTTGGGACCTGGGAGTCTTGGACCTAGCACAAACCTCACAAGTGGCGACGTAGGCCTTAACGTCTTTAGGCAACCCAGGCCACCAATAGTTTCTGGCAATGAGGTGTTTGGTACCCAGGACGCCTGGATGACCAGATAGTGCGGAGTCATGGTTTTCCCTAAGTACCCTTAGCCGGAATTGCAGGGAAACAAACAGCTTGTCCTCAGGAAGGTTCCCGGGAGCTGAACCTTGATCAGCCGCGATTTCTGAGGCTAAATCAGAATCAATAGAAGAAATGATTATACCAGGAGGCAGAATACAAGCAGGATCTTCCTCCGAAGGGGGGCTGGCCATGAA
Organism: Rhinoderma darwinii; assembly: GCF_050947455.1. Taxonomy (NCBI): domain Eukaryota; kingdom Metazoa; phylum Chordata; class Amphibia; order Anura; family Rhinodermatidae; genus Rhinoderma; species Rhinoderma darwinii. The sequence goes on along the minus strand of NC_134690.1, from coordinate 315,410,039 downwards.
GCTACGCGACAGTGCATCGGCCTTAATATTTTTAGACCCAGCCCTATAGGTAACCAAAAAGTTGAATCTGGTAAAAAATAGCGCCCATCGAGCCTGTCTCGGGTTTAGCCTCCGGGCAGATTCTAGGAAAACCAGATTCTTGTGGTCGGTAAGGACCGTTACCTGGTGCCTAGCCCCCTCCAGGAAGTGGCGCCACTCTTCAAATGCCCATTTAATGGCTAAGAGTTCGCGGTTGCCAATATCATAGTTACTCTCAGTGGGCGAAAACTTCCTGGAGAAGTAGGCACAGGGACGGAGATGGGTGAGGGACCTGGTACCCTGGGACAAGACAGCCCCCACTCCCACCTCGGATGCGTCAACTTCCACGATAAATGGCTCCATTTGGTTGGGCTGAACCAGCACCGGGGCCGAGATAAAGCACTTCTTAAGGACCTCAAAAGCCTGGACAGCCTCAGGAGGCCAGTGGAGGAGATCAGCACCTTTGCGAGTGAGGTCCGTAAGAGGCTTAGCGATGACCGAGAAGTTAGCAATAAATCTCCTGTAATAATTAGCGAACCCCAAGAAACACTGTAACGCCTTCAGGGAGGCAGGTTGGACCCATTCCGCCACAGCCTGGACCTTGGCGGGGTCCATGCGGAATTCATGAGGAGTGAGGATTTGACCCAAAAATGGTATCTCCTGTACCCCAAACACAAATTTTTCGGTTTTCGCAAACAGTTTGTTTTCCCGAAGGACCTGGAGCACCTTCCTGACATGCTCAATGTGGGAGGACAGGTCCTTGGAAAACACCAGTATGTCATCAAGGTACACTACAAGAAAAACCCCCAGGTAATCCCTTAAAATTTCATTTATGAAATTCTGGAAGACAGCAGGAGCATTACACAACCCAAAGGGCATGACGAGGTATTCGAAATGACCTTCGGGCGTGTTAAACGCAGTCTTCCACTCATCCCCCTCTTTGATGCGGATAAGGTTATACGCCCCCCGTAGATCAAACTTAGAGAACCATTGGGCCCCCTGAACCTGATTAAAGAGATCAGGAATCAAAGGAAGAGGATACTGGTTCCTTACAGTGACCTTATTCAAGTTACGGTAGTCAATGCATGGCCTAAGACCACCATCCTTCTTCCCTACGAAGAAGAAGCCAGCACCTACCGGAGAAGTAGAGGGGCGAATGTAACCCTTGGCCAGGCATTCCTGGATATACTCTCTCATGGCTTCACGTTCACGTTAACCCCGCTGTGCCTGGCAGATCCTTTACAGTACCACTGTACTGGTACTATAGCTCAATGCAACATGATGTCAAAAAACTAATCTTGTAAAATCTCCACTCCAAATACTAAATGGCGCTCCTTCCCTTTAGAGCCTTGCTGTGTGTCCAAATAGCAGTTTATGACCACGTATGGGGTATTGCCTTACTCTGGAGAGAATGCTTCACGAACATTGAGGTGCTTTTCTCATATAGTCTTTGTGAAAATGCAAAATTTTGGACTAGAATTATTTTTATTTTCACATCCCAATTTTAATAAATTTATCAAAAACCTGTGTGGTCAAAATGCTCACTACACCCCTAGATTAATTTCTCAAGAGCTGTAGTTTACCTAATGGAGTCACATTTCATGGGTTCTTACTGTACTGGTGTAATGATGGGGGTAGGGAAACGGACAAGTGAGCCCTAATCTACCCGCCACTCTGTCCCTGCCTACTTGCAACGACCCGCCCTAGGCGACGGGGTACAACTGGGCGGCGGTCCCTACACTCAGTAAGTGCACGAGACAAACAGACAAGGGAACAGAAAGCTAAGGGAAATGGGGCAGTTGCCCACGGCAACACCGTGAGCAACAAGAGTGGTGAACGAGCCGAGTCAAACCAGGAGTGCACGAGGTACCAAACGCAGAGCAGGAGAGTAGTCAGTAAGCCAGGGTCAGTATGGAGCAGGATCAAATAGTCAGAAGCTGTAGCTGGGCCAGGAAACCACACAAGAAGAATCACAAGCAAAGGAGGAACAGGAGAGGCAGGTATAAATAGACAGAGGGCGGGAGCTAGCTCCGTCTGGCCAGGCTGCGATAGGCTCTCCCACTCCTAAGCCTGCCATCCTGAGTGGTGGAAGATGGAGTCAGTCTCAGAGACATAGACTCAGGTGCAGACTGATTACCTATGGGCGTATACACAGAAGTTGTGCCTGGCAGATCCTTTACAACTGGTACCTCAGGGGCTTTGTAAATGCAACATGGCACCCAGGAATCAATCCTGCAAAATCTGCGCTCCAACTGCCAAATGGCGCTCCTTCCCTTGCATCCTGCCGTGTATCCAAACAGCAGTTTATGACCACATATGTGGTACTTCCCTACTCTGAAGAAGTTGCTTTACAAATGTTACGGTGCTTTTTCGCCTTTATTTGTTGAGAAAATGAATTTTTTTTAAACTAATGCTACATCTTATTGGAAAATAATGTAATTTTTAATTTTCACTGCCCATTTCTAATAAAATCTATGAGGCACCTGTGGGATCAAAATGCTCACTCCACCCCTAGATGAATTCCTTAATGGGTGTAGTTTGCCAAATGGAGTCACTTTTGGGGAGTTTCAACTGTACTGGTACCTAAGGGGCTTTGCAAAAGCGACGTGGTGCAGAAAAACCAATCCAGCAAAATATGCTCTCCTAGAGCCAAATGGCGCTCCTTCCCTTCTGAGCCCTGATGTGTATTCATACAGTAGTTCATTACCACATATGGGGTATTTCCGTACTCTGGAGAAGTTTCTTTACAAATGTTGTGGTGCTTTTTCTCCTTTATTTGATGAGAAAATGAAACATTTTGACCTAAAGCTATGTCTTCGTGGAAAAAAAAATATTTTTCATTTTTACTGCCCAATTCTAATGAAATCTATGAAACACCTGCGGGGTCAAAATGCTCACTACACCCCTAGATTAATTCCTCTAGGGGTGTAGTTTCCCAAATGGAGTCACTTTTGGGGGGTTTCCACTCTACTGGTACCTTAGGAGCTTTACAAATGCGACATAGTGCAGAGAAATCAATCCAGCAAAATCTGTACTCCAAAAGCTAAATGGCGTGCCTTCCCTTCTGAGTGCTGCCGCTTGCGAAAACAGCAGTTTATGACCACATTTTGGGTATTTCTGTACTCTGGAGAAGTTGCTTTACAAATGTTGGGGTGCTTTTCCTCATTTATTGGTTGAAAAAATTTACAATTCTGAGGTAAAGCTACATCTTATTGGAAAATAATGTAATTTTTCATTTTCACTGCCCAATTCTTTGAAATACCTGTGTGGTCAAAATGCGCACTACACCCCTAGATGAATTCCTCTAGGGGTGTAGTTTCCCAAATGGAGTCACTTTTGTGGGGATTCCTTTGTTTTTGCACCACAAGACCTCTTCTAACCTGACATGGTGCCTACTGAAATATAATTTATGAAAAGGAAGGCCCAAAAATCCACTATAGGTGCTCCTTTGCTTCTGGGGCTTTTGTTTCAGTCCAGTAGCGCACTAGGGCCACATGTGGGATATTTCTAAAAACTGCAGAGTCAGGGAAATCAATATTCAGTTGTGTTTCTCTGGTAAAAACCTTCAATATTACAGGAAAAATGGATTAAAATGGAGTTTCTGCAAAAAAAAGATGAAATTTGCAAATTTCCCTTCCACTTTGCTTTAATTCCTGTGAAACGCATAAAGGGTTAAGAGACTTTCTAAATGCTGTTTTGAATACTTTAAGGGGTGCAGTTTATAAAATAGGGTGATTTGAGGGGGTTACTAATATATAAGGCCCTCAAAGCCACTTCAGATCTGAACTGTTTCCTAAAAAAAATAGGGTTTTTGAAATTTTCTTGTACAGTAAAAAATAGTGTAGTACTGTGTTAGCCAGAAACAATATGCAATGTTAAATACCTTTGTGTCAAAAAAGACAAAAGTATAGAAGGTATGATACCTTTATTGGCTAACCATAAAAGTTCAGGCTCTGAACATGAACTGCTTTCTTTCCATAAAAACTTTAACAAGTTCCATCCTACCATCAAAGTCACTCTCAACTACTCTACATCTCAAATACATTTCCTGGACATGACCATATACATGAGAAAAAATACCATACAAACAACAATCTACCATAAACCTACAGGCCGTCCAGCATATCTGAGATGGAACAGCTTCCATCCGAGACACATAAAGAAATCCATAATCTACAGCCAGGCTCTGCGGTACATACGGATCTGTTCAGACAGTGAAGACAGAAAACAACATCTGCTATCACTGAGGTATACATTCTTACAACAGGGATACCATCCACGTATTATAGATGATCAGATCTACAGAGCAACAAGAACTCCAAGGAGCAATCTTCTGGAGTACAAAACGAAGGAAGACAACAGCAGGGTGCCCCTAGTGGTCATATACAACCCACAAATGAACATCTTGAGGAAAATTGCTGCTGATCTCCAACCTGCATTCAACAAAGACAATAAACTTAAGGAAATATTCCCGGATTTACCTCTCCTTGCAAACAAACAGCCACCAAACCTAAGGAATCTCCTGGTCAGAAGTGTCCTCTCACCACCATCAGAGACTGGCACTTTTCCTTGCAACAGTAGAAAATGCAAGACCTGTACCAACATCTTATCATCAAACACCATCCACATACCAAACACACAGCAGGACTATAAAATCACTGGCTCGTTCTCCTGTACATCCTCCAATGTAGTGTACATGAACCTGTGTACAAGGTGCATCAATAAAGGAATCTACATTGGAGAAACAATACAAAAACTACAAACCAGGATGAATCTACACAGACATACAATAAAACAGGAGGTGGATACACCCGTGGGAAAACACTTCTCTGGACCTGATCACAGTTTGGCAGATTTAAAAGTCCTAATACTAAAGGGTCATTTTAAAAACAACAGAGAAAGAAAAATTTGGGAATTCAAGATGATGATAAAATTCCAGTCATTGACACAAGGCCTCAATCTAAGGGGGGATTCACACGAACGTATATTCGGTCCATGCGGGCCGCGTGGTTTTCACGCGCCACGCACAGACCAATACAAGTCTATGGGGCAGTACAGACAGTCCGTGCTTTTTGCGCGTTTGTCAGCTGCGCAAAATGCGCGACATGCTCAATATCTCCGCGTATTTCGCGCATCACGCACCCATTGAAGTCAATGGGTGCGTGAAAACCACGCAGGTCGCACGGAAGCACTTCCGTGCGAACCGACTGGAACAGCGCACCAGCTGTCAAAAGGATGAATGTAAACAGAAAAGCACCACGTGCTTTTCTGTTTCCAAACATCCAAATGGAGTGTCTTTGAGATGAGCGAACCCGGACAATCGAACCGAACTTCACCGGGTTCGGCCGAAATCGTTTTGGCCGAACCCGGCAAAAAAAATTCCGGTACGCGACGTCAGGAGATAGTCACTGTCCAGGGTGCTGAAAGAGTTAAACTGTTTCAGCACCATGGACAGTGACTACCGATCCCAATAAACATGAACCTGTAAAAAAAAACGAAGTTCTGACTTACCGATAACTCCCGGCTTCTTCCTCCAGTCTGACCTCCCGGGATGACAATTCAGTCCAAGTGACAGCTCCAGCCAATCACAGGCCAAGCACAGGCTGCAGCGGTCACGTGGACTGCCGCGTCATCCAGGGAGGTGGGGCCAGATGTCGAGAGGCGCGTCACCAAGGACGCGTCACCAAGGCAACGGCCGGGAGAGAAGTTCTCGGTAAGCACGAACTTTTTCTTTTTTTTAACAGGTTGCTGTATATTGTGATCGGCATTCACTGTCGAGGGTGCTGAAAGAGTTACTGCCGATCAGTTAGCTCTTTCAGCACCTTGGACAGTGACGGGCGTCGACTAGCCTCATCTCTATGATGGCGGCTGCGCGAAAATCACGCAGCCGCGCATCATACACGGATGACACACGCAGCTGTCAAATGTTTTTTGCGCGCAAAAAAACGCCGCGTTGTTTGCGCGCGCAAAAACGCAACGTTCGTCTGAATCTGCCCTAACACCAGGATTTATGAGCCACTACATGGACACACGTCACATTCCCCATCAGACTGACTCCAGATACCTTTGTCAGGGATCATTACTATGTATATTGTTTGAAAAATATTATCCTTACATATATATATATATATATATATATATATATTCAGTATATTACACAAAGAGATTGGATTCATGGAGCACAAAGAGCCTGCATAACACGCCTATGGAAGACACCGCCCCCTGGAATGCAAAGAGGAGTGTGCAGAAGAATGTACAGGAAAACTTACAGCTGAGGAGCCAATGGGACTTAAGCAAGTCCCACATCTCTAGGGAGGGGCATGCGTCTTCTCTGTGTGTTTCTTTGTTCTGAATAAAGTTCAGTTCTCCTCTTTTCTGATTGAGGGAAAGTTGTGTACCAAACATCTCTGACTGGTTTACTTCTTTCCAGGCATGCCTTCAGCTTTCAATTTACAGAGGTGGTTATTCGGTGTGAAATGACAGGGAGAAAGGAGCTTCCCTGATATACGGACCTGACACCTTAACTCCTAAGTCATCACCCCTATAACCTCCGTTTTTTTTCCCTGGCTTATCTTAATGATGTATCACCTCATGTACTAATTGTCTTTGTGTAACATCTAAATGTTGTGCTTTTTTCGAAGTCATTCATTTGTAAACTGGTTAGCCAATAAAGGTATCATACCTTCTATACTTTTGTCTTTTTTGACACAAAGGTATTTAACATTGCATGAAATTTTCTTGAAAATGTGAGAAATTGCTGCTAAACTTATAAGCCTTGTAACGTCCTAGAAAAATAAAAGGATGTTCAAAAAATGATGCAAACATAAAGTAGACATATGGGAAATGTTAATTAGTCACTATTTTGTGTGGTATAACTATCTATCTTACAAGCAGATACATTTGAATTTAGAAAAATGCACATTTTTGCAGATTTTCTCAAAATCTAGGTGTTTTTCACAAAAAATATTGAAGTTATCGACCAAATTTTTTCACTAACATAAAGTACAGTATGTCACGAGAAAACAATCTCAGAATCGCTTGAGAATTCTGCGGAGTATATTGATCTGCTGTCCCAATAGTGTGTAACTGTATTTACGTATTCCTCCTAAGAAACATCTGTTTATGGGGTGGATGCTGAGGATAGGTTCACCCTCTATACCCTTCTTCCCCTCCCCTCTTCCCTTCTCTTTTCCGGTTCACTCTCTTTCTTTTGTATTTTCTATGTCTGTATAATTTTTATTGGTGCTCCTATGTCCTAACTGTGTATCACAGAGTTGTGAAATGTTTTATTTCTCTGTCATTCACCTTTGATAAATAAATAAAAACAGAATAAAAAATAAAAAAAGTGGCTGCGTTCTTAAGGGGTTAATATGCCCTAAGGGGTGAAGTTTTCCAAAATAGGGGTCACTACTTGGGTGTTTGTTTTAACTATTTGACCTCAGAGCCCTGCAATTGTGGGTCAATGTGGTGAAAACCACCAAAATAGACCTCAAATGTGCATGGTGCTCTTCAATACTGAGCACTTTAATATGTCCAGGCAAATGATAAATGCCTTAAGGGGTGTAGGTTCTAAAATGGGCTCACTTCTCAGGGGTTTCTACTGTACTCTGGCACCTCAGGGGCTCTGCAAACGCGACTTGGAGCTCGTACACCAATCCAGCAAAATCTGAGCTCTGAAAGCCAAATGGCGCTCCTTCCATTTTGACCTCTGCCATGTGCCCAAACAGCAGTTCAGGGCCAAACATGGTGTCACGCATCCACCATAGTTGAGAGTCTATGGAGGGATGCGTGATGCGTGAAAAGATAGGACATGTCCTATTTTCCCACGGACCCTTCACACGGTCCATTGAAACAACGGCTGTGTGAACGGGCACATAGAATTACATAGGTCCGTGGGACGGCCGCTGTTTCAATGGCCGTCCCACGGATGTTTAACACGTTCGTGTGAATCAGGCCTAAGTCTAATAAAATCTATGAAACACCTGTAGCGTCAAAAATGCTCTCTACACCCCTAGATGAATGCCCTGAGAGGCGTAGTTTCCAAAATGGAGTCACTTCTCAGGGGTTTCTACTGTACTGGTACCTCAGGGACTCTGTAAATGCGACATGGCGCCTAAAAGCCAATCAAGCAAAGTCTGCATGCCAAGTAGCGCTCCTGTCATTCTAAGCCCTACTATGTGTCCAAACAGAAGTGTATGACCACATATAGGATATTTGCGTACCCAGGAGAAATTTCTTTACAAATCTTGGGGTGCTTTTCTGGTTTATTCCTTGTAAAAATGTGCAAATTCTATGTTTTTTCAGAAACAAAGTAGATTTTCATCTTCACAGACTAATTCCAATAAATTCAGCATAAAAACTGTGGGGTCAATATGCTAACTATACCCCTAGAAAAATTCCTTGAGGGTTGTAGTTTCCAAAATGGGGTCACTTTTGGGGGTTTCCACTGTTTTGGTCCCTCTAGTGCGTTACAAGTGAGACATGGCACCGAACCATTCCAGCAAAATCTGCGTTCCAAAATCCAAATGGCGCTGCTTCCCTTCTGAACACTGCCGTCGGTCTAAACAGCAGTTTAAGACCACATATGGAGTATTGCCGTAATCATGAGAAATTGCATTAAAAATGTTGTGGCGCTTTTTCTCCTTTATTCTTTGTAAAAATTAGAAATTTGAATGTTTTTTCAGAAAAAGTTTTTTGCATTTTTACAGACTAATTCAAATAAATGTAGCAAAAAAAAACTGTGGGGTCAAAATGCTAACTATGGCCCTTGAAAATTTCCTTGAGGGGTGTAGTTTACGAAATGGGGTCACTTTTGGGGGGTTCCACTGCTTTGGCACCACAAGACCTTTTCAAACCTGACACGGTGCCTAAAATATATTGTAAAAAAGAGGAGGCCCCAAAATCCACTAGGTGCTCCTTTGCTTCTGGGGCCTGTGCTTCAGTCCATCAGCACACTAGGGCCACATGTGGGATATTTCTAAAAACTGCAGAATCTGGGCAAAATAAATATTGAGTTGCATTTCTCTGGTAAAACTTTTTGTGTTACAGAAAAAAATGTAATACAAATGAATTTTGGAAAAAAAATGACATTTGTAAACTTCACCTCTACTTTGCTTTAATTCCTGTGAAACGCCTGAAGGGTTAAAACACTTTCTAAATGCTGTTTTCAGGAGTGCAGTTTTTCAAATGGGGTGTTTAATAAGGGTTTCAAATATGTGGGCCCCTCAAAGCCCCTTCAGAACTGAACTGTTCTTTGAAAAAATAGCCTTTTGAAATTTTCTTGAAAATGTGAGAAATTGCTGCAAAAGTTCTAAGCCTTGTAACGTCCTAGAAAAATAAAAAGGCATTCAAAAAATGATGCAAACATAAAGCAGACATATGGGAAATGTTAATTAGTAACTATTTTGGGTGGTATTACTATCTGTTTTACAAGCAGATGCATTTAAATTTAGAAAAATCATAATTTTTGCAAATTTTCTCAAAATTGAGTTTTTTTTCCACAAATAATTGCAGCGTTTACACTACGTGGGAACCCAGCCTAAGTTTTCCAACGTTTCTCTCCTAATCACGCCTTACAGGCACATCTACCATAAGACATTCAGACCACACTTCAGGTCTACTCCTATGTACCAACTCACAACTGGATGAAGTCAGCCTTCTATCTAGGGCCCCAACTCCCAATGGTTCCTACTTTGCTACCCCTCCCAATGACTACTCCACTCAGTCAAGTATAATCTAGGACTGCACTTCCTAGGCCACGTTTCAGGCCTACAGGGAGACTAGTCCTTATGGCAGCTAACTCACCAAACCACCAGGGATCAGATTTACTCCTGGAGATTTACTTCTGAATCCCCAACAGAAACCAACTACAGCCTCCACAGTACCGCTTAGGCCCCATGCACACGATCGTGCTTTTGCGGCCGCAATTCCCCCGAAAAACGGGAGAATTGCGGCCCCATTTATTTCTATGGGCCCATGCACGCGACCGTGGTTTCCACCGTCTGGACATGACCCAGGAGCCTGGACTGCAGAAAGAACGGACATGTCTTATAACGACCGTGTTCTTCGGTCCAGGCTCATAGAAATTAATGCACGCAGCCATGTGCCCGCGATTTTCGGACGGCCTGCAGGTGACACTTTGCGGCCGTCCGACTCAAAAATCACGGCCATGCAGTCGTGTGCCTGAGGCCTTACTCGCACACTGGTACCCACACCGGGCAGACTATTTCAAAAGCGCCAACAAACTCCACAGAGAGAACCACTGATTCCGAAACTGCAACCATCATCGCCAGACTGCTTTCCTACGAAGAACTCACTCACTCTCCTTTTCAGCTCTGCATAGGCCCGTGTCACATCTCCCAACCTTCGGTTCACCGCCCCTGCAACCTCCAGTCTTCCGCGTCTCAATGCAGAGGGACAAGCTTGCTCAAGTTGGCAACCAGGTACAGGTCTAATTCCTGAAGGGACCAACAGCTCTCAGAACTAGAGCCTCACGTATTTCACCCCCTCTCCTATTATTGTTGCCAAACCTTCTCCTTACATGGGTTCTCTTCTGCCCCCTCCAGTCAACATGGTGGCGAAGTGCATCAGCTCCGTCTCCTGTCAGCACCAGGCTTTTCCTGGGCCTAGCCAGTCCTGCATACCTCCCCTGTAACTGTCACTCAGTAACAGTCTGTATCCAATTACTGCACTACACACGTGACACAGCCAGTCGGCATAAATAGATGAATACCTGAGCAGTCTCTCCGTAAAACTCCGAAGTCCTCTTATCTCCTTAGTGACCAGCCTATTTTATTCTTTACGTTTTTTCATCGTTGCATTCAAAGAGCTAGAACTTTAAGCTAGGACTTGTTTTTTGCATGACAAGTTTTTTTTTTTAATAGCACCATTTTTGGATACATATAATTTATTGATAAATTTGTATCAAGTTTTTTTTGGGGGGGGAATAAAAAAAACCAGCAATTTTGCCATTCTATTTTGCGTTTACCATGTGGTATAAATAACATAATAACTTTATTCAGCGGGTCGTTATGATTGCGACAATACCAAATTTATATCGTTTTCTTATGTTTTACTACTTTTACACAGTAAAAACTTTTTCTAAAATATTTGTTCTTGTGTCGCCATATTTTAAGAGCCAAAACTTTTTTTTTTACCACGGATGCAGCTGTATGAGGGCTTTTTTTTCGCGGGGCGACTTGTAGTTTTTAATGGTACTATTTTGCAGTACATGCAACTTTTTTATCACTTTTTATAAAATTTTTATGAGGGCAGGATGAACAGAAAACAGCAATTCTGCCATTGTTTTTTATTTTAGTTTTTTACGACGTATGCCGTGCGGGTTAAATAATGTAATCGTCTTATAGTTGGGGTTGTTACGGATGCGACAATTCCAAATATGTGTAGCTGTTATCTTTTTTTTTCCATAATAAAGCATTTTGTATTTTTTTTACTTGGGATTTTTATTTATTCATTATTTACTTTATTAAAAAAAATTTAGTCCCCCTAGGGGAATTCACAATGCAATCATTTGATTGCTTTTATAATACACTGCAAGTGTAAGGGCTTATTTAGACGAACGTGATATACGTTCGTGCAACGCACGTGATTTTCACACGCCTCGCACGGACCTATGTTAGTCTATGGGGCTGTGCAGACTGTCTGTGAGTTTCACGAAGCATGTGTCCGCTGCGTAAAACTCTCGACATGTCCGATATTTGTGCGTTGTTCGCGCATCACTCACCCATTGAAGTCAATGGGTGCGTGAAAATCACGCGCAGCGCACGGAAGCACTTCCGTGTGACGCGCGTGATTCGCGCAACTGCAGTATGCTTTTCTGTTTACAAACATACAGAGTGTCATAAGGATGGCGGCTGCGCGAAAATCACGCAGCCACGCATCATACGCGGCTGACACATGGAGCTGTTAACCCCTTACCGCACCAGGACACATCGGTACGTCCTGCATTGAAGTGCTTTAAGGCACCAGGGCATACCGGTGCGTCCTGGCTAAAAACTGTCACCCTGTCAAAGGACAAGGTGACAGAGCTGTGCCGTCAACTGTTTATGACAGTTGATCGGCACAGTAAGACGGCAGGGGACCATTCACAGTGGTCTCCTGCCGGCGATCGCTGTGATTGGTCAGTCAAAGCAGACTGACCAATCACAGCTCCATGATGTGGTGTATGTGATGGCGCTGGCTCAGCTTGAGCCAGCGCTATCACCGCTGGTAATCATCTGTCCGGCACCCCTCTGCAACGGCCAGGACCGGAGCTAGGCTCCGATCCGGCCGATTAACTCCTTCGATGCATCGATCAACGCAATCGATGCATCGAAGGGTCTTGTAGCCTGTCGGGAAACACGATGGTTGCCACGGGCGCGGGTGTCAGCTGTTTGTCACAGCTGACATCGTGCTCTAACGGCCAGGACCGGAGCTAGGCTCCGATCCGGCCGATTAACCCCTTGAATGCAGCTATCGCTGCATCTAAGTGATTAGATCGCACGCTATGGTTGCTAATGACAACCATCGGCACCCGCGGGTGTTCCGATGGTTGCTATGGCAACCGTAGCCTAACAATCACTTCCTAGTACGGAAGCCTGGTCGGCCCCGCCGGGAGGCGAAGCCTAATAGGCTTGCTGTCAGTGAATAGCTGACAGCTCTAACACACTGCACTATGTAGGTAGTGCAGTTTATTAGAATAGCGATCAGGGCTTCATGCCTTCAAGTTCCCTAGTGGGACACAAAAAAAAGTTAAAACAAGTTAATAAAAATGTTGTAAAAAAGTATAAAAAAAAAAGTTTCATGAAAAAAATAAGTTTCAAAAAACACTATAACAGCCTTTTTTCCTATAATAAGTCTTGTTATAGGAAAAAAAATAAATCATAAAAAGTACACATATGTGGTATCCCCGCGTCCGTAACGACCCAAACTATAAAAATATCACGCTATTTTACCCGTAGGGTGAACACCGTAAAAAAAATGTATAAAAAAATATTCCAGAATCGCTGTTTGTTAGTCCCTACCCCTCGCAAAACAGAATAAAAAAAAGGGATGTAAAAGTTGCATGTACCCCAAAATTATACCATTAAAAACTGCAGCCCGTCCCGCAAAAAACAAGCCCTGCCGCAGCTTTTTGGACGGAAAAATAAAAAAGTTATGGCTCTCAGAATATGGTGACACCAAAAATAAATTATTTGAAACAAAAGTGATTTTATCGTGCAGACGCTGCAAAGCATAAGAGAAACTATATACATCTGGTATCGCCGTAATCGTACCGACCCGCAGAATAAATTGTCATTCATAGCGCATGGCGAACGCCGTAAAAAAAAAAATTATAAAAAACATCAGAATTGCAGGTTTTTGGTTACCTTGCTTGCCAAAAAAAAATGAAATACAAAGTGATCAAAAAAAAAATAATCGCATGTACCCCAAAATGGTACCAATGAAAACTACAGATTATCCCGCAATATATAAGCCCTCACCCAGCTCCGGTGGAGAAAAAAAAAAGTTCTGGCTCTCAGAATATGGCGATGCAAAATATGCAGAGTGTTCCAAAAGCGGATACGATCTGGCACCATTTATTAGTGCGACACCGGCCCCCACATCATAAACTGAAATACCAGCAAAACCCCAAACAAAAACTACCACTAAGCAAAATCTGCGCTCCAAAAGCCAAATGGCGCTACCTCCCTTCTGAGCCCTGCAGCCGGGAGAACCCGCTTAACAGTTTGAGGTATTTGTCTTCAGTGGCATGAACTGGGCACAAAATATTGTACACTAAAATGACATATACCTGTGGAAATTTGCAATTTTCACTTTGCATCATCCACTGAGCATTCATTTATTATAGAAAAAAAAAACCTGTGTGGTCAAAATGCTCACTACACCCGTTAATAAAATGCCTTCAGGGGTGCAGTTTCCAAAATGGGGGTCACTTCTTGGGGGTTTGTTTTACTATTTGACCCCAGAGCCCTGCCATTGTGGGCTAATGCTGCGAAAATCACCAAAATAGGTCTCACATGCGCCTTTCACTCCTAAGCCCTGTAATATGTCCAGGCAAATGATAAATGCCTTGAGGGGTGTAGTTTACAAAATGGGGTCACTATTCAGGGTTTTACACTCTACTCTGGTACCTAAGGGAGCTCTGCAAATGCGACATGGCGCCCATACACCAATCCAGCAAAATCTGTGCTCTAAAAGCCACATGGCACTCCTTCCATTTTGAGCTCTGCCATGTTCCCAAACAGCAGTTTAGGGCCACACATGGGGTATTGCCGTACTCGGGAGAAATTGGGTAACAAATTATGTGTTGTTTTTTCTCCTATTACCCCTTGTGAAAAAAAAAATTGGGTGCAAAACTACATATTTTTTTGACATTTTTTTTTTTCTTCATTTTTACTGCCTCATTCTAATACAATCTATGAAACACCTGTGGGATCAAAATGCTCAGTACACCCCTAGATGATTACCCAGAGGGGTATAGTTTTCAAAATGGAGTCACTTCTCAGGGGTTTCTACTGTACGGGTACCTCAGGGGCTCTGCAAATGCGACATGGCGCCCAAAAAACAATCAACCAAAATCTACATGCCAAGTAGCACTCCTGCCATTCTGAGCCCTATGGTGTATCCAAGCAGCAGTTTATGACCACATGTGGGGTATTACCGTACTCGGGAGAAATTGATTTACAATTGTTGGAACGCTTTTTCTCCTTTATTCCTTGTGAAAATGAAAATAATTCAACATTTTAGTTGAAAGAATGTAGATTTTCATTTTCACTGCATAATTCCAATAATTCAGCAGAAAAACTGTGGGGTCAAAATGCTCACTATACCGCTAGATAAATTCCACAAGGGGTATAGTTTCCCAAATGGGGTCACTTTTGCCAGGTTTGTACTATTTTGGCCCCTCAGTGGCTTTGCAAATGTGACATGGGGCCGCAAACCATTCCAGCAAAACTTGAGCTCCAAAAGTCAAATGGCGCTCCGTCCTTTCTAACTTCCGCCATGTGTCCAAACAGCAGTTTATTACCACATATGGGGTATTGCTGTGCTCAGAAGAGTTTGCTTTACAAATATTGGGGTGTTTTTTCTCCTTTATCTATTGTAAAAATGAAAAAATCTGAGCTGAAACTACATTTTATTATAAAAAATTTAGATTTTCAATTTCACGGCATAATTCCCATAAATTCAGCAAAAACCGTGTAGGGTCAAAATGCTAACTATACCCCTAGAAAAATTCCTTGAGGGGTGTAGTTTACACTGTTATGGTCCCTCCAGGGCTTTGCAAACACGACATGGCACCGAAAACCATTCCAGCTAAATCTGCGCTGCAAAATCCAAATGGCCCTCGTTCCCTTCTGAGCCCTCCCGTGGGTCCAAACAGCAGTTTATTACCACATATGGGGTATTGCCGTAATCGGGAGAAATTGCTTTACAAATGTTGGGGTGCTTTTTCTCCTTTATTCCTTGTAAAAACTAAAAAATCTTATGTTTTTTCAGAAAAAAAGTAGATTTTCATTTTCACAGACCAGTTCCAATAAATTTAGCAAAAAACCTGTGGGCTAAAAATGCTCACTATACCTCTTGAAAAATTCTTTGGAGGGGTGTAGTTTCCAAAATGGGGTCACTTTCGGGGGGTTTCCACGGTTTTGGCACCACAAGACCTCTTCAAACCTGACATGGTGCCTAAAATATATTCTAATAAAATAGAGGCCCCAAAATCCACCAGGTACTCCTTTGCTTCGGAGGCCGGTGTTTCAGTCCATTACCGCAGTAGAGCCACATGTGGGATATTTCTAAAAACTGCAGAATATGGGCAATAAGTATTGAGTTGCATTTCTCTCGTAAACCCTTCTGTGTTACAGAAAAAATGTATTACAAATGAATTTCATTAAAAAGAAATTGAAATTTGTAAATTTCACCTCTACTTTGCTTTATTTCCTGTGAAATGCCTAAAGGGTTAAAATACTTTCTGAATGCTATTTTGAATACTTTGAGGTGTGCAGTTTTTAAAACGGGGTGATTTATGGGGACTTTCTAATATATAAGGCCCTCAAAGCCACTTCAGAACTGAACTGGTCCCTGAAAAAATAGCCTTTTGAAATTTTCTTGAAAATGCAGAAATTCTAGCTAAAGTTCTAAGCCTTGTAACGTCCTAGAAAAATAAAAGGACGTTCAAAAAACGATGCAAACATAAAGTAGACATATAGGAAATGTTAACTAGTAAATATTTTGTGTGGTATTACAATGTGTTTTACAAGCAGATACATTACAATTTAGAAAAATGCAGATTTTTGCAAATTTTCTCTACATTTTGGTATTTTTTACAAATAAATATTGAATTTAACGACAACATTTTTTCAGTGTCATAAAGTACAACATGTCACGAGAAAACAATCTCAGAATCGCTTGGATAGGCAAAAGCATTCTGGAGTTATTACCACATAAAGTAACACATGTCAGATTTGCAAAAATCGTCTGTGTCCACAAGGCCAAAACAGGCTTGGACACTAAGGGGTTAAGTACCTTTAGCGAGTGCAGTGAAAAGGCGGTTACTAACGGGTTAAAGTGACAGGCAACTATCTACAAAAAAAAGATACATGGACAGTCCATAAGCTCTAAATAGGTGTACTCAGTTCAGCTTTTTTAAGGGGTTTTTCTGGGACTTTTAGGCTGATAGCCCATCTTTGGGATAGGTCATCAATATCAGATCGATTGGAGTCCAACGCCCGGCAACCTCACTGATCGGTTGACTGACGGTGCTCATCTGAATGGGACCAGAACTGCAATCCCAGATGCAGCCACTACGAATACGTACAGCACTGTACCTGGTAAAACCACTTTAACCGGTTAAGGACTAGGCTATTTTACAGCTAAATGACCAGAGCAAATTTCACAATTTTGCTATGCGCTTCTTTAGATGACTATAACTCTGCAGGTGAATAAAGTTCATCATTGAATTTTACAATCTTTTTAAAGGACAGATAGGGCTTTGTTTTAGTGGCATTTGTCAGTATATATCATTTTTATTTTTTTCTCTAAAGTGGGCAAAATTGGAAAAAAATGCAAGAATTTAGCAATTGCGTCAGTTTATGCCAGCATTTTTCACACACAGTATGGACCACGGACAAAATTAATCTCCTTTCACATTCTTCCACTTCTCTCGTGCATGGGGATACCAAATATGTGTGCCTTATTCACTGTGCGGGCATGTGCCAGGGCTTGGCATAAAAGGAGGCTTTTTGGCCTTTTCGGTCCAGGAATTTTGCATTTGATTTTATAGCAGCATACTGTTTTCTTGGGGGCGTAATGCTGCTGAAACATTAGAAACACCCCATAAATGACTTCATTCACACAAGTAGACCCCACAAGGTTTCCTTCAAGGGGTTTATCATATTTTTAGACAGTCCAGTTTTCTTCTGAAAGTTTCTTGAATAAGATGGAACAAAATAAAATTAGCAATTTTTTTAGCAAATGCGTCAGTTTATGCTAGAATTTTTCACACACAGTATAGACCACGGACAAAATTCATCTCCTTTCACATTCTGCCACTTCTCCCGTGCATGGGGATACCAAATATGTGGGCCTTATTATCACATAGAGATGTAGGAGGGCGGACGATAGAAGAAGCTTATTTCACAAATCGCCTTTTTTCAAAGCTGGTTTTACAAAACTCAACAGAGTTTCTAGAACACTTCCAAAATATCTGCCCTTGAAGCAGAAATCCCAAAATATTCATCTAGGGGTATAATGGGAATTTATTTGTTTGGGTTTTCTAAAATAAGAAATTGCAGCATGGAGCTCTCCAGCAGATGAACTTTAGAAAACATGCAAACATGACATCCATCCCCCACCCATTCCCTCCCTCACCCTTGGGGTAAAATCAGGGGGAAAATAAAAATGTAATGTAGGGCAAATATATTTTCAACTAATTAACTAAAATCTAGTAATGCAGAACAGTGTGGTATTTTTTTAAAACATGGCTCAATGCACAGGCCTGGTTGACATGGACAGAAATATCGGGAATCTTTGCGGTGCCCGTCTTTTCTGCAGACGCGGCACTTTTTCTCCGGGTTGCTTCTGGTTGGTGTTGGGGGAATGCGAGTGATGAAATGTCTTTCAGTCAGTCGCGTGACATCCTCAGACTGGGGGCATTCTCTAGTGTCCTGAACGTCAAAAATGAGGCCTTCAATAATTTTCTCCTGGAAATCCAGGTATGTGTGTCTGCCTCTGTTTTTTTTGTAGAGCACAAATGAGTTGTGGATTGCCACCTGTAACAAATAAATGGACACTTTTTTGTACCAGGTTTTTGTTTTTCACTTCACTAAATAGGGCTGTAAAACCTGGTCGCTTAAATCCACCACCCCCCCCATGTACTTGTTATATTCGGACACGCTCACTGGTTTGTGCTTGTCCGATGTTGCCCCTCTTTCCCTCACTGCCACTGTTCCTGCGGTATGAATCGTGGTTAGCACATACACGTCTTTGCGATCCCTGTACTTGACCGCCAGCAATTCTTCAGATGCATAAGCACAGTAATCCCCCTTTACTATGCGCTTCCCCACTAATTGCTGTGGAAAACCAATTCGGTTTTTGCGCATGGTACCACATGCCCCAGTCCTTGCAGCATGCAAATGCCTAAACAGGGGCACACTGGAATAAAAATTATATCACAGTACAGGTGGTACCCCTTGTGAAGCAGAGGCTGCATTATCTCCCAAACGATCTTACTGCTGGTGGAAAGATCAGGGGGGCATCCAGGAACATTTATTGAGCGGTCCCGCCCTTCATAAATTCTGACGGCGGTGGTATATCCTGACCCGCTTTCGCACAGTTTATAAAGCTTGACGCCATATCTTGCCCTTTTGGAAGGTAGATATTGGCGAAAGCTAAGTCTTCTATGGAAGTTGAGATTCTGCTCAGGGGTGTAGAGTTGCAGGAATAAATTATTGAGGGAATTTATCAGTGGTCTTATTTTGAACAACCGATCACGGTTTGCATCGGTACTTGGGGGGGCCTGTGTGTTGTCGTTGAAGTGGAGGAACCTCATTATTGCCTCATAACGAGACCTGGGCATTACTGCAGAATATACTGGGGTGGCTTGGGCGGGTCTTGTTGACCAGTAAGACCTAATGGAGGGCTTTTTGACAATACCCATATTTAGGGTGAGCCCCAAAAATTTGTTTAATTCTTGCAAATTGGTGGGCGTCCAATCTCTGGCATGGGTGGATGAAGGTTTCTGCCTTATATATTGAGCGTCATATAAATTAGTTTCGTGGACAATCAGATTTAGGATGTCGTCAGTTATAAATAAATGGAAGTAATCCATTTGGACAAAATTTGTATTGTCCACGGTTATGCCAGGAGTGGCAGTAAATCCGTGGATTCTAGGCCCAAAAGATGGGGCAGGTGCCCATATAAGAGCCTGGACTGGAGGGACCAGGCTGTCCCGTGCTACAGCGCTACTTGGCCCTGCGCTTTCATGTTCTGCAGTTTCAACTGCATCAGGGACAACGTCCCCTGAAGATGAACCTGAAGTGACGCTATCATCGTCACTGCCCAAAACAGGTTCCATCTCTAACGCCATCTCTGATGCGGTCTCCGACTCAGACCACAGCATGGCGTATGCCTCCTCGGCGCTAAACAACTTCCTCGCCATAACGTCACTAACACTAACACTAACTAAACAAACTTTTTTTTTTAATATAAAACACACAAACTAACTGGTATATATATCTACACTACCGCTAACAAAAAAATAAACCGCTATTGCTATATATAATATATATATGTGGATATATATATAATTATATACTCCCTACCTGCCTACTCTAATAGAATAAAAGAAAGAAAGGTAGATAGAAAAAAAGATAGATGGATAGATTGTATAGATAGATAGAAATCTATCTATACAGAGAATGTTTTATGGAGTGTAAGGCTATGTTCACACGGAGTATTCTGCCGAGTTTTTTGACGCGGAAACCGCGTCGCAAAACCCTGCGAAAACGGCCAGAAAATGCCTCCCATTGATTTCAATGGGAGGCGTCGACTTCTATTTCCCGCGAGCAGTAAAACTGCCTCGCGGGAAAAAGAAGCGACATGCCCCATCTTCGGGCGTTTCCGCCTCTGACCTCCCATTGAATTCAATGGGAGGCAGAGAAAGCGTATTTCGCGGTGTTTTATGCCCGCGGCGCTCAATGGCCGCGGGCGAAAAATGCCGCGAAAAACTCTGCGAAAATCGGCGTGCAGGGAGAGGAATATCTGCCTCAAACTTCCAAATGGAATTTTGAGGCAGATATTCCTCCTGCAAAATACTCCGTGTGAACATAGCCTAACTGTATTTTTTTTGTAACTGTATTCTTCTGGCAGCAATTCTCTCAAGTCTCCTCTTCTCCTTACACTGAAACAATGTTTGAGGAGAAGAAAAGAGGCAGGAGATTTGCTGCCAGAAAAGTCAAAATAAAACAAATGTGGTCGCTGTGATAGGTTTTTACAGCGACCACATGTTCAGGGACCATCAGATTGGTCCCTGATACTCTGCCCAGTGCCCAGAGCTGTTGGTAACAGCGTGGGCACAGGGCTGTGTGCACGCGATCGCGTGCAAACTGTATTATACGTACAAATGCATGTGATCGCTGTGATTGTTTGTCACAGCGATCACTTGTTCAGGGGCCAAAAGATTGGCCCCTGACATTCTGCCCAGTGCCCATGGCTGTTAGCAACAGCCCGGGCACAGAGCTGTGTGCACGCGATCGCGCGTGCACAGTCTCTGAAGTGCCGCCGTAATTTGTCTATACGGCGGACTTCAGAGACCCTGACCGCTGGCCGTAAAAATACGGCCAGCGGTCGGGAACCTGTTAAGCCATGTTTGGGGGCTTTAGCGTCTGCCTTATTATTATTGTGGCACCAGGGACTGTTTCTCACACTCCAAGAAAGGTATGAAAAATTATATTTGGAACACTAAGAAAAAAATAATTATATAGCTAAATTTTTGGTGAACAATCAATCCAGTGATGCTTTATGTGATTTAGTATTGCAGTATATCATGCAAACAATCCAATGATCGCTGGTTCAAGTTCCCTAGGAGGACATATAAAAAACAGTAAAATACCGTTTTTTAGATTAAACAAAATTTGTAAATATTAAAAGTTAAAAAAAAAACTTTTCTCTCAAGCACAATGTAATTTTTTTTAACTGGTATCGACGCATCCATAGAAGTCAAAACGATTACAATATATCATTATTTAGTCCGCGCTGTGAATGCCGTAAAAAAGAAAAAATTTTAAATGCCAGAATCGCTGTTTTTTGGTCACTTAATCTCCCACAAAAAATGGAATACAAAGTGATCAAAAAGTCTCATGTACCCTAAAAATTGTACCAATGCCCTGCAGAAAATAGCCCTCATACCGCTCAATCGATGGAAACATAAAAAAGTTATAGCACTCAGAATATGGTGAAAAAAAACGCAAATTTTATTTTTAACAATCAGTTTTTTCCTTGTAAAAGTAGTAAAACATAAAAAAAAAACTATATAAGTATCACCGTAATCATATTGACCTGTAGAATAAAGTTAACAAGCTGTTTTTACTGCAGGGTGAACGCCGTAAAGACAAACCCCCCAAAATATTGAGGAATCGCTGTTTTTTCCTATTCCACCCAACAAATATTTGTTTTCCAGTTTCCCAATACATTATATGGTACAATAAGTGGTGTTTTGAAAATCTACAACTCGGCCCGCAAAACACAAGCCATCATACGCCAATATTGATGGAAAAATTAAAAAGTTATGGCTTTTGGAATGTGGGGAGGAAAAAACGAATGTGGCTCCTGACGCCCCTGAACTTTCCTCCGTTGATCTTTTCTTTTCTGCTCTCGGACTCATTTATGACGAGACTGACAGGACTGCCTTTGCCGAGAGTCAGCTGGTGACCTTACGTCAGGGTAAGAGACCTGTTGAGGAGTATTGCTCTGACTTTAGGAAGTGGTGCGTAGCTTCTCGGTGGAATGACCCTGCCTTAAGGTGCCAATTTAGGTTGGGTCTGTCGAATGCCCTGAAAGACCTGCTAGTTAGCTATCCCTCTTCTGACTCCCTAGACCAGGTTATGGCTTTAGCGGTACGACTTGACCGACGTCTCAGGGAACGACAACGTGAACGTTTATGTGTTTTCTCCTCTGACTCCCCCATGATGCCTCCCGAGGTTCTGTTGCTTCGTTCTTCCACGCAAGACTCGGAGGTACCTATGCAACTCGGTGCCTCCGTGTCCCCCCAACAACGTAGAGAGTTCCGCAGGAAGAATGGTCTCTGCTTCTATTGTGGGGATGACAAGCATCAACTGAACACCTGTCCTAGGCGTAAGAATAAGCAGCCGGAAAACTTCAGCGCCTAAGTGATCATCGGGGAGGTCACTTGGGCGCACAGGTATTTCCCGTAAATATGAAACGTAATAAAATCTTGCTTCCCTTTCAGGTCTCTTTTGGTGGTAGGTCTGCTACTGGCAGTGCCTTCGTGGATTCAGGGTCGTCTGCTAATATCATTGATTGATTTGCCTAAACCTGTCCCGGTAGTGGGTATCGACTCCACTCCTCTTGCTAATGGTTATTTTACACAGCATACCCCTGTTTTTGAACTCCTTGTTGGCTCCATGCATTTGGAGCAGTGCTCTGTACTGTTGATGCAGGGATTATCGTCCGATTTGGTTTTAGGCCTTCCCTTTGTAATGTCGGGGTTGGGAAACATACAAGTGAGCCCTAATCTACCCGCCACTCAGTCCCTGCCTACTTGCAACGACCCGCCCTAGGCGACGGGGTACAACTGGGCGACGGTCCCTACACTCAATAGGTGCACGACAGACAAACAGACAAGGGTACAAAGAAGCCAGGGAAATGGGGAAGTTGCCCACGGGAACACCGTGAGCAACAAGCGAGGTGAACGAGCCGAGTCAAACCAGGAGATGAGCGAGGTACAAAAACGCAGAGCAG
This sequence comes from Rhinoderma darwinii, assembly GCF_050947455.1. NCBI lineage: Eukaryota > Metazoa > Chordata > Amphibia > Anura > Rhinodermatidae > Rhinoderma > Rhinoderma darwinii. The sequence goes on along the minus strand of NC_134690.1, from coordinate 315,387,044 downwards.
AAGAGTAGTCACAAAAGCCAAGGTCAAACACAAGCAGAGGATAAGTAGTACAACAAGCTGCCAACAGAGAAGAATCACAAGCAAAGGAGGAACAGGAAAGGCAGGTATAAATAGACAGAGGGCGGGAGCTAGCTCCGTCTGGCCAGGCTGTGATAGGCTCTCCCACTCCCAAGCCTGCCATCCTGGGTGGTGGAAGATGGAGTCAGTCTCACAGACATAGAAGCAGGTGTAGACTGATTACCTATGAGCGACGACACAGAAGTTGTGTCTGGCAGATCCTTTACAGTACCGCCCCTTTTATGAGGGGCCACCGGACCCTTTCTAGGTGGACCTGGTTTCTTGTTGAAACGAAGGTGGAACCTCCTGAGCAATACCCCAGCGTGAACATCCCGGGCGGGTACCTAAGTCCACTCCTCAGGCCCGTATCCCCTCCAATGGACCAGGTACTGGAGGGAGCCTTGGACCATCCTGCTGTCCACAATCTTGGCCACCTCGAATTCTACCCCCTCAGGGGTGAGAACGGGGACAGGAGGTTTCCTCGAGGGAGCCAAGGACGGGGAGCAGCGTTTAAGGAGGGAGGCATGAAAGACGTTGTGTACTCGAAAAGACGGGGGCAACTCCAGTCGGAAGGAGACAGGGTTAAGGACTTCAATGACCTTGTATGGCCCTATAAACCGGGGAGCAAACTTCTTGGACAGGGGACTTTAAGGCGCAAATTTTTTGACGATAGCCACACCAGATCCCCGACCACAAACAAGGGGTTAGCAGAACGTCTTCTATCTGCCTGAGTCTTTTGTATGCTCTGGGACTCCTCTAGGTTCTTCTGAACCTGGGCCCAGACTGTGCACAGTTCCCGATGAACGACATCTACCTCGGGATTGTTGGAACTACCAGGTGAAACGAAGGAGAACCGTGGATTAAACCCAAAATTACAGAAAAAGGGGGAGACCCCTGACGAGTTACTGACCCGGTTATTAAGGGAAAATTTGGCGAGGGGAATGAATGAGACCCAATCATATTGACAGTCAGAGATAAAACACCTTAAATATTGTTCTAGAGACTGATTAGTCCTCTCAGTTTGGCCATTAGTTTCAGGATGGATCAATCTCCAACTTTTTACAGAAGGCTCTCCAAAACAATGAAACAAATTGTACCCCTCTGTCAGAAACAATATTGACAGGGAGCCCATGGAGACGCAGGATGTGTTTGACAAACAAGGTAGCTAACGTCTTAGCATTGGGTAGTTTCTTGAGGGGCACAAAGTGGCACATCTTACTGAAGCGGTCTACTACAACCCACACCACCGACTTGCCTTGAGATGGAGGCAAATCGGTGATGAAATCCATGGAGATATGGGTCCAATGTCTCTGGGGAACGGGCAAAGAACATAGTAAGCCCGCTGGTCGGGACCTGGGAGTCTTGGACCTAGCACAAACTTCACAAGCGGCGACGTAGGCCTTAACGTCTTTGAGCAACCCAGGCCACCAATAGTTTCTGGCAATGAGGTGCTTGGTACCCAGGATGCCCGGATGGCCAGATAGTGCAGAGTCATGATTTTCCCTAAGTACCCTTAGCCGGAATTGCAGGGGAGCAAACAGCTTGTTCTCAGGAAGGTTCCCGGGAGCTGAACCTTGATCAGCTGCAATTTCAGAGACTAAATCCGAATCAATAGAGGAAATGATTATACCTGGAGGCAAAACAGAAGCAGGATCTTCCTCCGAAGGAGGGCTGGCCATGAAGCTACGCGACAGTGCATCAGCCTTAATATTTTTAGACCCAGCCCTATAGGTGACCAAAAAGTTGAATCTGGTAAAAAATAACGCCCATCGAGCTTGTCTCGGGTTTAGCCTCCGGGCAGATTCTAGGAAAACCTGATTCTTGTGGTCGGTAAGGACCGTAACCTGGTGCCTAGCCCCCTCCAGGAAGTGGCGCCACTCTTCAAATGCCCATTTAATGGCTAAGAGTTCGCGGTTGCCAATATCATAGTTACTCTCAGTGGGCGAAAACTTCCTGGAGAAGTAGGCACAGGGACGGAGATGGGTGAGGGACCTGGTACCCTGGGACAAGACAGCCCCCACTCCCACCTCTGACGCGTCAACCTCCACGATAAATGGCTCCATTTGGTTGGGCTGAACCAACACCGGGGCCGAGATAAAGCACTTCTTAAGGGCCTCAAAAGCCTGGACAGCCTCAGGAGGCCAGTGGAGGAGATCAGCACCCTTGCGAGTGAGGTCCGTAAGAGGCTTAGCGATGACCGAGAAGTTAGCAATAAATCTCCTGTAATAATTAGCGAACCCCAAGAAGCACTGTAACGCCTTCAGGGAGGCAGGTTGGACCCATTCCGCCACAGCCTGGACCTTGGCGGGGTCCATGCGGAATTCATGAGGAGTGAGGATTTGACCCAAAAATGGTATCTCCTGTACCCCAAACACACATTTTTCGGTTTTCGCAAACAGTTTGTTTTCCCGAAGGACCTGGAGCACCTTCCTGACATGCTCAATGTGGGAGGACAGGTCCTTGGAAAACACCAGTATGTCATCAAGGTACACTACAAGAAAAACCCCCAGGTAATCCCTTAAAATTTCATTTATGAAATTCTGGAAGACAGCAGGAGCATTACACAACCCAAAGGGCATGACGAGGTATTCGAAATGACCTTCTGGCGTATTAAACGCAGTCTTCCACTCATCCCCCTCTTTGATGCGGATAAGGTTATACGCCCCCCGTAGATCAAACTTAGAGAACCATTGGGCCCCCTGAACCTGATTAAAGAGATCAGGAATCAAAGGAAGGGGATACTGGTTCCTTACAGTGACCTTATTCAAGTTACGGTAGTCAATGCATGGCCTAAGACCACCATCCTTCTTCCCTACGAAGAAGAAGCCAGCACCTACCGGAGAAGTAGAGGGGCGAATGTAACCCTTGGCCAGGCATTCCTGGATATACTCTCTCATGACTTCACGTTCGGGACAAGAAAGATTAAATATCCTACCCTTAGGAAGCTTAGCTCCTGGTACCAATTCGATAGCGCAATCGTATTCTCTATGAGGAGGTAACACTTTGGAGGCCTCCTTAGAGAAAACATCAGCGAAGTCCTGAACAAACTCAGGTAGCATGTTCACCTCCTCAGGGGGAGAAATAGAATTAACAGAAAAACATGACGTCAAGCATTCATTACCCCATTTGGTAAGATCCCCAGTATTCCAGTCAAACGTGGGATTATGCAACTGCAACCAGGGAAGGCCTAAAACCAAATCGGATGATAATCCCTGCATCAACAGTACAGAGCACTGCTCCAAATGCATGGAGCCAACAAGGAGTTCAAAAACAGGGGTATGCTGTGTAAAATAACCATTAGCAAGAGGAGTGGAGTCGATACCCACTACCGGGACAGGTTTAGGCAAATCAATCAAAGGCATAGCTAGAGACATAGCAAATTCCACAGACATGATATTAGCAGACGACCCTGAATCCACGAAGGCACTGCAGGTAGCAGACCTACCACCAAAAGAGACCTGAAAGGGAAGCAAGATTTTATTACGTTTCATATTTACGGGATATACCTGTGCGCCCAAGTGACCTCCCCGATGATCACTTAGGCGCGGAAGTTTTCCGGCTGCTTATTCTTATGCCTAGGACAGGTGTTCACTTGATGCTTGTCATCCCCACAATAGAAGCAGAGACCATTCTTCCTGCGGAACTCTCTACGTTGTTGGGGGGACACGGAGGCCCCGAGTTGCATAGGTACCTCTGAGTCTTCCGTGGAAGAACGAAGCAACGGAACCTCGGGAGGCATCATGGGGGAGTCAGAGGAGAAAACACATAAACGTTCACGTTGACGTTCCCTGAGACGTCGGTCAAGTCGTACCGCTAAAGCCATAACCTGGTCTAGGGAGTCAGAAGAGGGATAGCTAACTAGCAGGTCTTTCAGGGCGCTCGACAGACCCAACCTAAACTGGCACCTTAAGGCAGGGTCATTCCACCGAGAAGCTACGCACCACTTCCTAAAGTCAGAGCAATACTCCTCAACAGGTCTCTTACCCTGACGTAAGATCACCAGCTGACTCTCGGCAAAAGCAGTCCTGTCAGTCTCATCATAAATGAGTCCGAGAGCAGAAAAGAAAAGATCAACGGAGGAAAGTTCAGGGGCGTTAGGAGCCAAGGAGAAGGCCCATTCTTGGGGCCCTTCCTGGAGCCGGAACATAATTATACCCACCCGCTGGCTCTCAGAACCTGAGGAGTGGGTCTTTAAACGAAAATAGAGCCTACAACTCTCCCGAAAGGAGAGAAAAGTCTTCCGGTCCCCTGAGAACCGGTCAGGCAACTTGAGGTGGGGTTCAAGAGGTGAGGTGAGGGGCACTACCATGGTAGCATCAGGCTGGTTGACCCTCTGAGCCAGGGCCTGGACCAGTAGGGAGAGACCCTGCATTTGCTGAACCAGGGTCTCAAGGGGGTCCATAGTGGTGTGAGGGACCAGGGTAGAGTAGGTATATGGGCTTGTGATTATGTAATGACAGGGATAGGGAAACAGACAAGTGAGCCCTAATCTACCCGCCACTCAGTCCCTGCCTACTTGCAACGACCCGCCCTAGGCGACGGGGTACAACTGGGCGACGGTCCCTACACTCAGTAAGTGCACGACAGACAACCAGAAAAGGAAACACAGAACAAAGGGAAACGGGGCAGTTGCCCACGGCAACACCGTGAGCAACAAGAGTAGTAAACGAGCCGAGTCAAACCTGGAGAGTACGAGGAGCCAAACGCAGAGCAGGAGAGTAGTGAACAAGCCGAGTCAAACCAGGAGTGTACGAGGTACCAAACGCAGAGCAGAAGAGTAGTCAGTAAGCCAGGTTCAATACGAAGCAGGGACAAGTAGTTCAAGAAGCTGCAGCAGGGCCAGGAAACCAACAGAGAAGAATCACAAGCAAGGAGGAACAGGAAAGGCAGGTATAAATAGACGGAGGGCGGGAGCTAGCTCCGTCTGGCCAGGCTGTGATAGGCTCTCCCACTCCTAAGCCTGCCATCCTGAGTGGTGGAAGATGGAGTCAGTCTCACAGACATAGAAGCAGGTGCAGACTGATTACCTATGGGCGTGGATACAGAAGCTGTGCCTGGCAGATCCTTAACTCCGGTATAATCATTTCCTCTATTGATTCTGATTTAGTCTCTGAAATTGCTGCTGATCAAGGTTCAGCTCCCGGGAACCTTCCTGAGAACAAGCTGTTTGTTCCCCTGCAATTCCGGCTAAGGGTACTTAGGGAAAATCATGACTCCGCACTATCTGGTCATCCAGGCATCCTGGGTACCAAGCACCTCATTGCCAGAAACTATTGGTGGCCTGGGTTGCCTAAAGACGTTAAGGCCTGCGTCGCCGCTTGTGAGGTTTGTGCTAGGTCCAAGACTCCCAGGTCCCGACCAGCGGGCTTACTACGTTCTTTGCCCATTCCCCAGAGACCTTGGACCCATATCTCCATGGATTTTATCACCGATTTGCCTCCATCTCAAGGCAAGTCGGTGGTGTGGGTTGTAGTTGACCGCTTCAGTAAGATGTGCCACTTTGTGCCCCTCAAAAAACTACCCAATGCTAAGACGTTAGCTACCTTGTTTGTCAAACACATCCTGCGTCTCCATGGGGTCCCTGTATATTGTTTCTGACAGAGGGGTACAATTTGTTTCTTTGTTTTGGAGAGCCTTCTGTAAAAAGTTGGAGATTGATCTGTCCTTCTCCTCTGCCTTCCATCCTGAAACTAATGGCCAAACCGAGAGGACTAATCAGTCTCTAGAACAATATTTAAGGTGTTTTATCTCTGACTGTCAATATGATTCGGTCTCATTCATTCCCCTCGCCGAATTTTCCCTTAATAACCGGGTCAGTAACTCATCAGGGGTCTCCCCCTTTTTCTGTAATTTTGGGTTTAATCCACGGTTCTCCTCCGTTTCACCTGGTAGTTCCAACAATCCCGAGGTAGAGGTCGTTAATCGGGAACTGTGCACAGTCTGGGCCCAGGTTCAGAAGAATCTAGAGGCGTCCCAGAGCATACAAAAAACTCAGGCAGATAGAAGACGTTCTGCTAACCCCTTGTTTATGGTCAGGGATCTGGTGTGGCTATCGTCAAAGAACTTGCGCCTTAAAGTCCCGTCCAAGAAGTTTGCTCCCCG